>NW_017296881.1:843307-899175 GCF_001594075.2 Trachymyrmex cornetzi | reverse complement strand
GGCGTGCGGCGCGGCTAAAAAACCATACGATGACCTCATCCGCACCGGCAGTGCTCTCCTCTCCTGCTCATGTCACTCTTGCTACGAACCGTCCTGAAAACATCGCCATCGGCGCCGACGCCGCCGCCGCCGCCGTCTTCCGCAGGTTGCCGACTTGCCGCGCCGCGCCGCAGATACCGCTTATCTGCGGACACAGCAGACTGAGCAGACGCGACCGCGTGGGAGAGGATACACCGCGTTTCCTAATTTTTCACAATTTATAGACGGAAATTATTCAGGTAGAACACACAGTCATAATTAAATCATAATGATATCATGGGACGTCGTCATGACGTTATTTGATATTTAAAAATGAGCTTAATAAGTGACGAATAAGATCAAGATAATGTTTTTATGATATTATTATGATTTCTGTGACCTACTTAAGTAAAAATTTCCTTGAAATCAATTTTTTTTAATTCGGTGAAAATTTAACGATTTCGTAAGTTACTCATCAAACATACGTACATCTTACCTAAATTTGTAAAATCAGAAGCGCTTTTCGATAAAATATTTAATTTGCGAATTTCTAAATAATCTAAGTATCATTAGAAAAACCATAAGAGGATGCTGGCGTAATGATCAAACTCTAACAGGATTTACTTGTTAAATGCGATTTATACAAATACGATTTACAATACAAACATTTACGAGGTATCGAGAGATCATTGTGGGTGCTTTCCATTTAGTGATATATATCATCATAAATATCGTTCTGTCACTACTCATGAAATGCAAAAAAAGATAGAATGACGTTTATATCGATTTGTATATCTAAATGGAAAGTACCCAAAGTGTAACATTATGTACAACTTAATTGGAACAGAATTACGCTATGCACGGTTTCGAATAGAGTTAGATTAAATGTAGCTTTTGCCACCTATATTGAATGAAAAAAGAAAAAATGCCGGCCACGTTCAATGTCCTCCAATCTCATTTATAGCTGCTGCGATTAGTAACATGTAATTGTCATTAAAAACATAAACTTACACAACCGACTAGTAGCTCTTGGACTCAGTGCGGATGTGTTGTGTCAATGATTACGGCAATTGAGGACATTTTCTAGCAAGGACACAGTGTAATACAGTGAATCATTTCATCCTTGTTCAATGTTGACAAACAATAAGGATATAAAGGTGGAAACACTTAAAAATAAAACTTAAAAAAGGAATAAGGAATAACTATTTTAATTTATTAGAAATCGTACATTCCGATGTATTCGATTTCTGATAGATTGAAATCGTTTTTCATTAATCTTAATTCCTTATTCCTTCTATTGTATCTACACCTTAATTTATGATCCACTAAATTTGTTCGCGTCGCATGCTACAACATGCTCCAACATTCTTTTATCAAAGCTGCTACCAGAGAAAAACCTGAGAGTGGATATTCCGATTTTTATCGTGTATTAAACCTCGTAGATACCTAATGTCCACGTTTTTATGGTTCCATTATACTATTACATGGGTTAGACAAGGATGAACAATCAAAGTTGATTGTTCGTCCTTATCTAACCCACATAATAGTACAAGAGAACCACAAAAACGTGGACAGTACCATCGACGAGATATACTATTAAACTGTCAACCCTGGGCAAATTTTCGACGGTATAAAAAGGGCTCCAAGGGCCCGGAGGTAATTGAAGAACGCTGATATTATTGACAATTAATATAAATTTGCTATTATTAACATAAACATTTGGCTCATACATTATTAAATTCATGATTTTTATTACATAAATGTTCCATAAATAAATATGCATACTTGTAAAGCTATAATATCCTATAGATTGCAAAAAAATTACAATTTTTTCTCTGCAGTTATCATTTCTGTTGATAATCAAACTTTGACGATAACACTGAAATCACAATTTAAAAAAAAAATCTAGTATTATTGAGTTCTAAATGCTTAATATGTCTACTAAATTAATAAATCATAAAATTAGTACAATATTATCAGTTTTTAACTCTTAATCACTTCAATATTTGCAAGGACGCGAACTCCCGTAAGGATGTCGGCCTTTAATAATATCTCGTAGGTGACAGGTACCTATAAGGACATAAGGTTTGATACACAAAAAAGGTCCGAATGTCCACTTTCAGGTTTCTCTCTGTTCCTACTCTCTCCAATGCGCTTGTTGGAGTAAATAGGAACTATGGTAAGAATATGTTGATTGGATCATGCGACGCGAACAAATCTATTGAGTGTATTGTTGAAAAATGCCCTGGAACACAACTTGTGTTGCCACATGCACGAAAGTGTATAGTATTAGTGATTTTACAACTGGAAAGTGCCCAATAAATACGTTCAATGGACCCAACAATTGAATGAATGCTTGTTGCTGCTGGTATATTTCTTTAAATCTAAACGTCTAATTAGACGTTTAAAAAGTACACTAATAACAATTCTTCTTTTATGGCTCACGCCTCCAAACAATCAATAGGAGGTCGATATGACTACACTAATAACAATGATTGTTTGCTGAACTGTTGAGTTCACTGAATAAATGTTTCATATTTATTTATCATAGGTAGGTAACGGTATTTCTTTATTACCATCTGTAATTATTTTGATTTGTAATATAGGGATGTACGATTCAATCAAAAAGATCGATTTTTTTTTATTTCTCTAGAAGTCACTAGTACTGTAGTGCGCATGCGCTAAAAAAGCGGCATACCTAACAACACTGTGCCACCGTATTATTAAAAGTCTCGGACTGGTCTCGGACAGTCTCGAAAGTTCTTGTTGGACAGTACTTTATATCTAGAGCTTTGCTCCCAAGTCTCGTGACGAACGTGAACCAAACCGGGATGAACGTCTCGACTTAGATATTACATCCCTAATTTTTTGAAAGTGTTGCCGACTTCGATCGTGCATTTTTTATACTGAAACTACTCTGAGCGCGCATCCGTGCGACGTGCAAGCATCGTAGTCATCGACGTAGTCATAGACGCAGGCGCCCAGCGGGCCAGTGTATTATAAACAAGAGATCCATTGAACATTGATTGAACATGTCTTCGGACAATTCTGTTATTTCGAACGACACTCTTCACACGAACATTCGAATAAAGATAGAACCTGGCACGTCAGAGTCAGAACCTAACATGTCAGAACCCAGCACGTCCGCATTACCGTCGACATCGTTTTCAGAGAGGGTGAAAAGCATTAAAGTGGAACCAGGTTTACCCACCACCACACAGAGGTTGATATCCTATCGGCTACCACGAGACCTGACACTAGGTGGAAATATTAAGGTTGAAAAACCAAAGAAAGTGTATACGCCAAATCTCAATGTACAAAGGAATAAAAAGAAAGAGTAAGTTATTAATCAACTTGTGACACAGTACAGATGCTAAAGGTAATTTGATTACAGCGGTCCAGCGATTTCAGTCAAAACTGATCTGGTGAAACCGAAAAACAGCGATCGTGGAAGGGAACGAGGGAGAGGAGACAGAGGACGTGGAAGAGGAGATAAAGGAAATATAATACAGGTAATGTTGGTATTCTAAATATCCTTCAGAAGGGTTCTTCGTTTACATAAAATTACGTAAAATATAATCTACATTCACGTATATATAATGTAAACTATGTAAACTATGTTTTACATACCACATCTATGTAAACAATCTATAAATCATTGAAACTAATGTTCTTTGTCGTTGCATTAGACTGCAACTTAAGTTATTTTTATTTCGCTTATATATTTTTATTTATCAATACTAAATGGATACATTTAATTACTTTTTTCTGTAATATGTTATTCAATTTATAATAATAATTTATGTATTTTACATTGCTTATAGTGTTTACATAATGAAAAAAATTTGTGTAAACTTAACATAAACAATACGTAAACGTTCCATTATTTGTAGTACGTAATAGTACAAATAACTACCTCAACTTATAAACCTCTATTTTATTATCTTTGAATTTTATTCTTAAGTCTTCACTTTACATTTTAATTTAATAATTTAATAAATCATAAGATTATTCTATATTTCTAGTCTGTTGGCATTTGGTCAGATGGACTCTATGTAACACCTACCGCTAGAAAGAGTGAAGGTTCCAGAGCTTCTAGTAGCACAGCGAGTACTGCAAAATATTCGGAGGAACCAAAAATAAGTACAAATAAGATTAAGGCAGAAGAAGACAGAAAATTAAAAAATCTGTTAAGAGATGATTTTATTGATGATGCTCCGGAAATTGATGAAAAAATGTGCCCTCTCACGTTACCAAGAATTAGAAAAGATATACATGATATGATCGATAATGATAAGATCGATAAGAAGCCGGTCATTTCGGAAAATGGTGAAAGTAAGTGTATAATATTCTTTTTGGTAATTTATTAATTTATTAATTTATTAAAGTAAGTGTATAATATTCTTTTTGGTAATTTATTAATTTAAACAATTTTTTTCTTTCATAGTCATAAATGAAGAAAAAAGCAGGCAAGACAAAAAGGAAGAACTTACTATTTCTCAAATAATCGAAAGCAAGGCTAATTCTTATACATTAATTCAAGTAAGGATATCTTGTACTTCATTATAATCGTTACTTAATTTAATAATTGATCAACAGTTTCCAGAATCTTTGCCCGGTTTGGTATCCAGTAGAGAGGAAGCAGGATCGAAACAATCAAATAATTCGAATACTCGTAGTGAGAATGATAATAAAGCAAAAACTGAGTTTTGTATTTTAAATAATTTAAGAAGTGGTCTCTTAGGCAAACTCGAAATTTTGAAGTCTGGTAAAGCTAGATTACGTTTCGGCGAAATGAGTTTTTTCGTTGATATTGGAGTGCAGCAACGTTTCCAACAAGTATAAAATTATATTTTTATAGCTTATAATTTAAGGAATATAATACTGTTGTAATCCTCAATAATTAATTACTTTTCAGGACCTTTTAGCTGTAAAAATAGATGCATCACAAACCGGTGAACTTGTCAATCTTGGTTCAGTGAGCAATAAATTAATTTGTTCTCCAGACTTTGAATCTATATTAGAAAATTCATAAGAAATTTTATAAATATGTATCATCTTTAATAAAAAATATTTGTATAAAAGGATGTTTAGTTGTAGGAGATTCGTGAACAATATATATAATGCGGATTATAATTTTTAATACTTCTATATTTTTTATACTAGCAAATTACGTAAATTATTAAATAAATTACATTACGTCTGCAAATTCGGTATGGCGATTCTGATGTCTAGGAGAAATTAGGAGTCACTGTAAAACAGAAACGATTATATCATTTGGGAACACATAGTTTTTGCAAATGGGTTTTCGATTGTTCTTCGACTTGTACAAGTTGCTGTAACATTATCATTCAAGTATACTATATTATTATCTAACACTGTAATGAAAACTAAGCTTTATACAAATTAACTCAAATGAATCGCTGTGTATACGAGTCCTAATTTCACTTGAACTTAGGAACTAAAAAAATGTACGATATTTTCTATCGGATTCTTTAAAACATGTAAAATCTTTACATTATATCAGTATACATGAATATTCGTATCAATATGAATAAGTACACTCTGTACACTGATACGAGAAAATGAGTCATCACGTAATTCTAACAAATCTTAATAAAATGTGAAGAGAATATCAATTTTATACATATATAAATATATATGTATAAATCATATAGATATATATATAATTATATATATATATATAATATGTTTTTTAAATATATTTATGTGAACTACTTCACACAATGTGAATACCATTTGATCTTGTTCCGAAGGGATTGAGTGATAAGTAAGAATCCAATTATTGATAAGAAACGGAAGTTATTCATATTCATAATACAATTAAAATGCTTTGCGATAAAGAGATACATGCATGACACATTTTCGAAGATCATATATTAACCTCAATCACTTCGTTCAATGCTATGTCCTTTTTTCATTGATTTTAATGCCTTCTCCCGAAGTTTCTTTTCCAGTTCTTCAGTATTACCTTCACTTACATCAGATTCATCTGAATCCGCAACTTTCTTCTTTTTGTGCTTTCTGTGCTTCTTATGTTTCTTGTGTTTCTTGTGCTTCTTTTCTTTCTTTTTTTTCTTCTCTTCGACTTCACTTTCCTGAAAGTATCAAAGCTCAATTAATAAACGATTAAAGATAATAAATTTGTTGCAATAAATTTGTCTATAAAGTCGTTACCTCCGATTCACTGGTGCTGGTTTTTGTCTTTTTCTTACGCTTCTTTTTCACCTTTTCATCGTCCGAGCTATCATCAACTTTTCTTTTCTTCTTCAAATCTTTATCTCCAGGATCGTCATCTTCTGAGCTGGAATCTCGTTTCGATTTCTTCGATTTTGATTTAGAGTCATCTTCACTTGTCGAATCTTTTCTGGACTTTCGCGATCTAGATTTTTCATCATCGGATGAGGTATCTCTCTTCTTTTTCATTTTTTTAGGTTCTTCATCGGAACTAGAGTCTTTCTTCGATTTTCGAGATCTTGATCTGTCATCTTCGTTTTTACCTCTTTTAGATTTTTGCTCTTCTTCACCCGAAGAAGAATCTCTTCGTGATCTTTTTGATTTTTTTAATTCTTCTTCCGTTTCCTTTCTTGAACGCTTTCGCGAGTCATTTTCGGCAATTTCACGTTTTCTAGTATCCTTTCTATCCTTATTACGATCATCTATTGAATCTATAATAAAAATTATTTATAAAATTACTATACATTTATTATTATTTATATGTAAATTACATACTTATAAAGTGTATTTGAATGTTATTTATAAATTATACTATATATTTAAATAAATTATAACATGCTAATTATTTATATTTGATACGAAAAACTTACCGGTTCGGCTAGTATCTCTAACTTTCTTATTTTTATCTGAATGCTTTCTATCATCTTCAGAATCCGAACTGGATCCAGCTCTGCTCTTATCAGATTTATCTTCATCTGTCGAAGTTTTCTTAGACTTCTTTGATTTTTCTGTTTTTTTCACTTTTCTCTTACCTGTAAAATAAATTTATAAAAGAGAAAAACATTAATATATTTATTATATGTTATTAACTATAATTAAATGTATTTTTTACCTTCACCATCACTATCCTCACTGTCTGTAGAACCATCACGCTTTTCTCTTTTTGTTTTTTTAGCCATTTCTACAGGTTTCTTGGATGGAAGTTCCAATGGTTTTTGAGTAGATTTTTTATCTTCTGTTACTAATTTTGTCGATTTCAAAGACTTCTCATCCTTCTTTAAAGGGAAAGCATCTCCAGTGGTAAAATTCACTTCTCCAGTCTTCGTCGTCGGTGATTCGTCCTTGGTGTCTTCTCTGGAAATAAAATATACACACAATCGTAATAATTAAAATTTTAATTATGCAAATATCTTGCAACATACTTAATCGTCTGTTTAATTTTAGCTACTGCCACGATGTCTTCGGTCTTCTTAAACGGCGAAGGTGTACGCGATAAACTCTTCGAGAACTTGAAAACAAAGAAAAAAATTGAAATTTTTATAAAAGAGTAGCGTAATAATATTTTCCTTTATATTATCAATATAATTTTATTTATTGTACATATAAAATTGAATTTTTTTTATTAATCATGTGATAAGTAAATAATTAATTGAACCTATTAAGCTTACTCTGTGTCTGGTAACAGGAAGTGATGTAGCTTGAATTTTTTTAGGAGAAACACTAGGCTCGGGCTTTTTCACAGCGACTGGTTCTATCTTCTTAATTTCTTTTTCTGGACGCTTAGCAGGTTCTTCTTTCACCGTTTTTTCTTTCTCCTTCTTCTTGGCATCATCTGCGTGTTCACGTTCTTTTTCCCGCTTCTCTTGTGGCGGTTTGCGTTCGACCGATTTCCTGCAAACAGATCACAAGCACGTTTTTTGTAGAACATTATTCAACGAACATAGATACACCACGACCAAGTATCCATCGATTGCAGACTCCGTGAAAGTATCGTGTTCAAAGTGAAAATTTCACTCACCTAAGTGACTCGTCCTCATTGCTAGAGGAACTACTCTCGCTACTTTCCGAGCTACTTGATTTAGACCGGCCATTTCGTAATTCTTTTCGCGATCCTGTATCAGGCGGTCTTTTAGTTTTCTCATCCACTTTCCTGTCCTTTGCTTTATCCTTGGTACCCTTCGAACGATCAGGAGACCGCTTCTCGTCTCTCGAACGATCCATCGATGATCTTTGATCCTTGGATCTCGATCTACGATCCTTAGATCTAGATCGACGATCCTTATCCCGTCGTTCTCTGGAGCGATCCCGTCTACTTGATCTGTCGCGTGAGGAAGATCTATCATACCTGCTCGATCGATCCCGTCCATCCGGCGAACGTCGGCTACCACGTCGATCGGGCGAACGGCGCCTATCGCGTCTCTCCGATGATCGTCTTCGACGATCCAGTGATCTCCTGCGACGCCTGTCTTCAGGACTCGGTGACCTACGACGATATCTCGCCGGACTTCTGCGTGGGGGACTGCTAGAACAATTTCTCATGCACACAATGCAAAGATAAATTTATTTAATACACAAAAGAATACCAACCTTCGCCTATTAAGCGGTCTGCGCACCGAAGGTGGTCGCATACTGCGGCTGCCGCTGTATCGGTCTAATCTCTCCCTTTCCCTCTCTCTTTCACGCTCTCGGTCCCTCCTCCTGTCGCGATCCCGGTCCAATGATCTTCTAAAAGATAAAAGGCATCAAAAATTCATATAAATTGTCGATTTCCTTACTAAACTTTTTGTAGTACAATTAGATTAAGATATATACCGCCAACAATATTGCATTGTAATATTTGCTGCACCTGATTTGGCGCAAAAGATACAACTGTCTCTTGATAATACAAGGAAAGTTGTAATACGTGTACATAAATAATTATATGCATATAAATATATATTATATCTTTTAGATAACTTTTACAATTGAAGATTAAATTTACATCAAAGATTTATAAATCTTACCTTCGATTCCTATCTCGTGATCTATCGCGTGATCTATCTCGTGATCTATCTCGCGATCTGTCTCGTGATCTATCTCGTGATCTATTTCTGTCTCTATCCTTAGATCGTCCTCTATCTTTACGTGGCGAAGGACTTCTTCGCTTAGGAGCTGATTTTCTTTCCCGACTAGAGTCGCTATCACTACCACTATCATCTTTGTTGGTTTTCCTGTACGATCTCTTAGCTTGCACGCCATCCTTTTTCTTTCGTATCTCAAAGTCGCTCTTATCCTTTCCATCTTTGTCCACTTCTGATTCAGAGCTGCTGCTCGTACTACCACTGCGTTTTCTATTGGAATCTGCATTGGCCTTTTGCTTCTCCATAGACTTCGAGCGGGACTTGGACGATCTCGAGTCACTCGAGACGGATCTTGATTTTCTCGACTTGCTCCTGTCCTCACTCTTGGATCGGGATTTCTTGGATCGTGAACGTGATCGTGATCGCGATCGTGATCGTGATCTTGGCGATTTGGATTTGCTTCGCTTAGACTTCGTACGGTCCTGCGAGCGCGATTTTGATCTTCTAGATTTAGATCGAGATCTTCTAGATCTTGATTTTGAACGAGATCGTCTTGACTTTGAAGCGGGCGATCGTGATCGACGTGTCTTTGAATCTCGGCTAGGTGACTTACTTCTAGATTTCTTTGAACGATTCGTTGGCGATTTAGATGCAGATCGCGATTTCCTTGCTGACTTGTCCACCGATTCCGGTGATGGTGTGCGATTATTTTTCTTCTTTCCATCAGCAATGCTCATCAATTTGGCTTGCAATCTTGATATTGCTACTGCGGCTTCCCTATGAAGAAAAAACATAAAATTTAAAATATACAAAATAAAATATATTTCAATACAACACATAAATATGATTTGTTATTTACGGCTTGGTTTTAACTGGCATCAAAGGTATAGCGTTTTCCGGTTGCGGCGAATCTTCTCGTTCGATCTTAACGTCGGGCATATCTTTCCCGTTATCCTTCGAATTTTTATTCGGTGATCTTGAAACGGATCTTCTCTTGCGACTTGATCGATCACGATCCCTATGTCGATCACGTGATCTACTCCTTTTACTTCTATATAAAAAAAATAATAAAGATAAATAACATGATATATAACCATGCTTTTTGAAAATTACCTTTCTTTTAATGATAATTAAAACAATTAACCTGTCTCTATCACGATCCCTACTTCGATCTCTTCTACGTTCCTTAGATGAGCCTCTATCTTTCTCCTCCTTCTTCACTTTATCAGCATCATCTTTTTCTTTTTCACGCTCCTTTTCTTTCTCTTTCTCCGCCAACGATGCTTGAAGCTTCTCTTGCTCTTCCTAATTTGATATATTACAACATAGTATAAACCAATGCTTACAAAATATCGTTTCCTTACAACTAAATATAACTAAGTTAAAATTGATTTCTTCCATTTGGTTATATTCAACTGAACATTTCTGAATGTCAAAATATAGTAAGTCAATTGTTCGTTCATATCTAACAAACTTCATACTTAAAATAATTAATCTGAAGTGTATGTATATATACTAATCCACAAAGAACAAACTTGTAAAGTAAAAATGTAATGAGGTAAACTTCACATGGTGGAAGAAATATTAAGTATATTAGTTTATTTGTTCTTCTACCGTGGTAATAAAATTGCATAACATATATATATATATACATGCTAAATATAACTATCGAATCCTAAAAATTATGATTATTCAAAAAAAGTGATATTACAATAAAATTTATCATGTCTCACATATATGAATGTATCGAATATTGGATAATATAAAAATTACATGCAATATATTATCAGATAGTTATATAGAACATAATCATGTTGCGCGCACGGGTGTTTAGGAATCTTTTTGATATTCGATTATTACACAAAAGTGAAAACTGATAATTACCAAACGCTTTTTAATTTGATCTTTCTTTTGCTGCAAGAAAGCCTCGGGAATGCCCGTAACACTTTCTTGAGCTGAGACCAGAAGGTCCCATAATTCACCCATGAAAGAACGGGCATTCCTACCGTTCAGAAAGCCTGTCAGGTTGATCTGCATTTTTCGGGGGTCAGGAAACTGTAAAATATACAACGTACAAATTTAATTCTCCATACACAATAACAAAAAATTTTTGTGCAGATTTTTCACGACGAAATAAAAATAATAGATTAAATTTTGACTGCAATTTTAATCGATATAATCTTTATTCCTATTCTGTTATATGAACTGCTTTTCCCCCTCGAAAAAGCAGATATTTATCATTCTATATTTAAGCGTGCCTTACCACCAATGCTGCCGACCGCACTCTTTCGTACCTGTATTAAATAATTATATGCTGAAGAGAAAAAAGAATTATGTTAAATGTAAGTAGCAGAAAATAGACCGATACCTCGTCACCCTTCATCATCGATTTTAATATTTACACCGCTAAGGTGCGTGTGCTGAAACGAGAGAGAAGCCTGTATATATTAAATATCTGGCGAAAATGTCCGCCTGAAAATCGGAGATAATGTGGTATAAAAGGATCAACCTTTTCACCAACCTGTGGCAAAGAGTCAAACCATGTGTAGGGATACCTCCGGGCGCCGTTTTCGCCTCAATCATGCCGACGCGTGATTGACAGTACATCCGGAAGAATATCGAAGTCCATCGCAAACTGAGTTTTGGTGGTAAGTAAGCGCCAGGTTGACGCTCGAGCTTGCTCTTGGCGTTTGACATTGGCGGTTCCAACGGAGAATCGTAGCTTGCGGTAGACGAAAGTTCCGAAGAGCCCAAATTGACACGCGGATGCCACCTTGGGATGAGACGATCGGAGAAAACGATGCCACCGCGAAGTTGGAACTCCTTGAGCGAAAGCTGCGAAATCTCGCGGCTCGCGACGATAAACTACCTCGGTTGAGGCAGCTACATGAATGGAAGTGATGCAGCTCCGTAGCAGATGACTCGTAGACATCTGCAGGCTCATGTGATGGACGCGAGACAGGAACATGACGTGATGAAAGTATCGCCTCCCGATGCCGGTGATGTCTCGTGATGTTGATGGTGTCAACGATGCGTAGTCATCGTGGCGATGATCAGCAGCGGCGGCGATGTAACTGCTGAAGCTGAAGATTTGTCGGCAGTTCTAAGGTGACGTTGAGATACCAACTGCCACAGCTGACACTAGGGTTGACGGCTGATAGAAAGGCGGCCAATCGGATGTAGAGAGGAGCACATCCGAATGCCAATTGGACAAAAGGGTTGGGCCTCACCAACGGTCTCTACTTATACTAACGGGGAATTCAAACACATATGATAAAGACTGACTTTGCACAGTTCAATGTGGCAGGATCAGCTACAAATCAGTTTTTTTAACCTTTTTTCTGTTTTTTTTTTGTCGAAAGTGGATATGCTTGGAAAGGGATACATAGGTTGATTAAAAACGAGGAACGATGAAATATATTACTGAGTGGCGATGATACTTATGGAAATAAAAAAAACAATGTGGCAAGTATGCCAAAAGGCTAAGAGAATATCTGCCTCATTGCTTTGTGTTATCCAAACTCTGCACGATGTGCCGAGTTTGGATAGTAAATTCTTGCTATTTGAAAACATCGTGCTGAAATAATGCATATTTATCGATTTCCTATAATGATGAGGGGAAAAAGCCAAGTGATTGCATTACTATATTTTACTGCTTTTTCACAAATTGTGATACTAAAATTGTATCTCTTATAAAATCATCTAATTTCATTCGAAATTAAGTGTGACACATCTCTTACCTTCTCCTCAAGCTGATTATACACAAACTCTACCACCACATCGTCTTCCATTCCTAGAATCTGTGTGATCTTTGTTGTAATCCATGGCTTAATCACATCAAGTTTCACTTTGCTCATATCCACCTATAGACAAATATGTTAAAGATTCATATTATTTTAATTTTAAATCAGAGATTAGTAGTTATACAGACTCTTAATTTAATAACAATAATTACAGTATTTCTAATAATAAAATTGCACTTAATATAAATTTGATATATATTCTAAATATATTGATACTCAGAATTAAAAATAAATATTTTATTATTAATATTGGTATTGATTAAAAAGATTTACATATTTTTTTTTTTAAAGATATCAATTAAAAATTTAAATATCATTTGTATAGATATTGATTAAAGATTCAAATATTATTCCTATAAAGAAACAGCAAAATTGAGTACTCTAGTTATTTAAACTTTACTTCAGATATTTAACAAACTTTATTTTCATAATATTTAATTTTTATATTAATCATTTTGCTAAACATTCTTGCTAGTGTAGATTGATATCAATGCAACAGATATATTTATAAAGTAAATAAAAAAAAGTTTTTTTTTAAATATAAAATATTAATTACTTTTTGTGTCAATGAATCTCCAAATTTCATCTGCTTTAGAAGCTTTTTCTCCTTGTCGCTGAACCTGGTGTCCTGCGAAGCAGTCGTCCCCTGCAAAAGGAACAAACATGAAAGATAAAATCCTATATAAAAAAATGTGCTTCTTGATATAGAAACTAGAAATAACAAATTATCAATCTCTACAAATATTTAACATTGCAGAATAATTAAAAATTGTATCACTTTGGCAAAATATAGAGAAGTCACATAATACGACTCCAACTTTATGACGGAAAAATCTTCCTAATCCTTTAGAATTAGAAAATTTTTAAAGTAGTTTTGGAGTTAAATAAAAATATCTTGCTATATCCACACGTTTCTTAAAGCCTACTTTGGAAGAACTACTTTGGATTGATTAAACGATGAGTTAATCAGTCTTAATCGCTAAAATGAAAATTGCGAAACATCTTTAGCATTTTCGCTGAAAGCGAGTTCGAAAATTAGGTCAGAAAATAACGCGTCGATGACGCGGCCCCTTACTGTGTACATCATCTTGGCAACGAGTAGCAGGAATCCGGATCTCGGCGAAGCGAGGTGCGTTAAATTGGCAAGACACCAGTTGACAGCTTGTCCTCTGTAACGAAAAACAAATAGGTTAAATCACATCCATGATGATCATTGACGAACAACGACGTGAAGGAGCGATACAAGCGATTTTCCATGAATGATTACCTTGCTAAAAATCATACACGGACGCTAACTTAGCTCGATTTACTAATATGGCGGTCGTGCCCAGTCCAATCGTGCCGTTTGATCGCTCGGATCATGCAACAGGAGCAGAGAGAAACACAAAAACCATACCAGCCTTTTTCCTGTTACCGCCGAAGTCGCCCGTACACTATCGCCAGTACATCCATTTTCGGTTTGGGAACTACGTGCTACATCCATTTTCTGACCCTGTCGATAAAATCATAGCACAAAGAATTATGGGCGACCACCAATGGCGGTAGTGTATGGACGATTTCGAACAGGAAAAAGATCGGCATGACCTCTTTCTAGTTTCTTTCTGTCGCATGTTAAATCACGTATTAAATTGCTTTAAAAAATATAATATAATATATAATTTGTGGATCATTTGACCATTTTATTAAAATATAAAAATATACATGTAGGCCCATATTCAGAACGTGCTTACAACGATGTTAGCGCCCTAACATACTATATTTTACGTTACGCATATTATAGAATTTCAGAGATAAAAGCACGCTTTTGTCGATAAAAGCACGTTCTGAATACGGGTCATTATTTATAAAGTTCTGTAACAATATATTCTTCAAATTAAGATATTAATAGCAATATGACTTATTCACTTTTAGTTCTATTAAATATTAAATACATCATGGGTATAATAAAATTTATTATATCCACACACATGATGTATTTAATATTTAATAAAACTAAAATTGAATAAGTCATATTGCTATTAATATCTTAATTTGAAGAATATCTATAGCCCGTATTCAGAATATACGCTTTTATATTTGAAATTTAAATTAAGAGTATATATAACGCGAACTGTGCTAAATACGCGCTAATATCGTTAAAGCACTAAAAGCGCAATCTGAATTCTGAATATATACAGGGTACCTATCATGAAATATATCGGAATCGATTCCGATCGGAATTATCCCGTTTTCCCTAGAAAACACAATAAAAATCTAGGGAATAATTTAATAATTCCGATCGGAATCGATTCCGACTTGTTCTATGATAGGTACCCAGGCTTATCTTCGCGAAACGCGCGGTGCCAAATTCCGAAAAAGACTGCACTTTTTCGTGCATCGCGCTTATATACTTCAATCGAAAGCTAGCGCCGATCCAATGAGCGTTCGAATACGTGCTGCAGCGATTCGCTACCGCTCATTGGCTGGCATGCGAGTGGTGGGGTTCGCGGTCTAACGGCGCATATAAATAGCACGTAATTCGCACTCTCGCGTTTCTACGACTCGACCAGGGGGCAGGAGTACGTTCTGTAATATTACGTTGGAATAGTTCGCACCCCTGGCTTCGAATCAATTATGGACCCTTTCCTTCAGAAATATCCTGCTCTCCAGAAATATCCCAATCCTTATTGTAAAGAATAAAACGACGGGAAACGGCTCGAAAGGATCGTTCGAATTATACTAATGAGGTAACTAATAAATATTATCAAATTATTAATATTTTCACGCGCAACGCGAGAAATATTTAAAAACCGCTCGCTTTTAAGCTGCTTTTAAACTGTCGCTTCGATAGCATACATGCTCGTCGTCCATGGATCCCGTCTCCACCGCGATTTCATTAAGATGGCGATGCGGCGTCGTTTTTCGCGCGCCGTTGACTTCATGCATCATTAAAATTAACGCGGCGTATTACTTTTAATTCGACCGAACGAATATTGAGAAAAATACTTTCAGTGTGTAGTTTAATTGATAAAAAACAACTTTTATTATCATTGTACTTTCTTCATTTGCAATATTCAATTTACGCGAAACATCAATTTGATGCACTCGTATATTACTAATAATTAGTTAAAACGCGTATCTCAATATTTGTTCGACTAAAGGTGTATTGCGTGAATAATTGACAAAGCAACTTATTACGAATGCCGCGAATATACATATAGTTATGGTATCAATACGCCTATTCTGTTACAATGTAATGCGTGTATACTATTTACAAAGGCATAGAGAATGGACTGCGCGATCCGTGTGTCAAAATGTCGACAGGGATGAGAGAGAGGGACCGTGGCAGACGGCCATTTCTATCTCTTTCCATTCAATGTAATGGGAGAGAGAATGAGAGGGAGATTGGCTATCTCCCACGGTCCCTCTCTCTCATTATTGTCGACCACATTTGATACATTACTTAGATAGGGATTGCGCAGTCCATTCTCTATGTCTTTGACTATTTATAGTTCGAAATGCAGAAAATGTATAAACACGAAGTTAAGAGTGGGACGCGTAGCGTCGTCGTCGCTCCGCGTCACTTTTGGTGCGTGAAATCGTTCGCGGTCCGCGCCGAAAATGAAGCTTTCTCGCTACCCTAAGGGGCTCCGCACAATAAAAGAAATAGGGAAAAGAGAATAAGATTTTCAATCTAATAGAAATCATGTATTGTAGAATACACAGTTTCTAGGTTGATAGGTTGAAATTCTTATTCTCTGTTCTCTGTTCCCTGTTCCTTTTATTGTGCGGAGCCTCTAACGCGTTCACGTTTCATTTGCAGGCGTCGTTACTGATTTAATAAGTACGTGAAATTCGCATTTATTTAGTAATTTTTTTATTCTTTCACTGAAATATTGCATAATAGATTTCGATAATCGTGCGCTGATAATTCGATCGAACGCGCATTTCGCAGTACTTGTTCGGTTGAAAACAAAAACATGTAACATCACCGCGACGACGCGTTACCACCGTGTCGTCGAATCGCGTGAAATTGATCGCGTAGAGAACGAGTCTCTTTATCATCTTACTAGTACAATTAAATGCAACCCAATGCGTTTTATTTATGAAATATCGCGGATATCAAACGTGTCGTAATTTCGTATGCTCTGATTTTTTCACTATCGTATAAATATGATCAAATACGCGTTAAGTGTGATTAATATCGAGACCGTTGAATAAAGTATGATAAAGACGCGCAATTGTTATTCTAGTAAATTTTAATCACAGTTAATTGTAATTAGTAATTTATTTGTTTTTGCAAACAGATATTGTAGCACGGAGAAATAGCAATACATAAAAGAACAAATGAAATAAAAACCGGGGCGATGACAGGGACGAGGGCGCGAAGAATCACGAGGTAAGCATTTCATAATTAATTAATTTTGTTATTTATTATAGGTGAAAGTAATTATTTATATGTGTAGCACAGTATTTTAGATTTATGTAATTGCGTACTGCATGTAATATACTATCAAATAAATAAGATATTTTGTATTATTTTTTTAAGATTTTAAAAAATATTTAGTAAAATGCTTATAATTGTGAACAAATATTATATATATAAATATTTCAAAATATTTAAGATATTTATAATTAATATAAAATTCATTTTTTAACTAAATTTTGTATTAAAAAGACTGATTTCAAATCACAAATAAAATTACTTACGTACGGTAAACTTCAATAAAATTATTCTTCAATATATTTATTTTAGACATCATTTTTATTTGAATATATTTGTATGTATTACAGATTAGTGTTGTGAGGAGGTAAAGGAAGAAATTTTTAAATCTGAAAGGAAGAGGAAACATAGAGGAAAGACTACTTAGTACGCATCGGTCGGTGAGTGATAAAATATTTTATTAATGAGGTAATCAATCTTAAAAATTGTGTCAAATATATATTTATATATCGACATTGTTACAATCGTATCACGAGTGAATATACGAAATTTCATGGATTCATTGCCTTAAAATGAAAAAATTATAAAACAGTGTGACAAATATTTAATCTTGGAGTCCTTTTTATTGTTTGTGACTTTGATACAGAAAAAATTTGCGTTTTAAAAATTTTGCTGAAATATCTAAATATCTACAAATTTAGATAGATACAGATTTGAAAATAATTACGTTGAATCATCAAAATAATTATATAGAAAATTTAAACATAATATAGACTGTAAAAAAGCAAGGCTATACAAAATTTTAATATTTTAGCAACCAGCTTGAGCGTCCTTTTATTTATTTAGCTTAATTTTTAGATATTTCATCAAAACCGTTCTTTCTGTGTACGCTACTATGTTTAAAGTTGTACCCGTGCAGGTACGAAAATAGATAAAAAAAAAACAGGAAATAAAATTTATTAATGTTTATTTAATAAAAATAATTTTAATACAAAATAAAAATTCGAAATTAAATCTTATTATTATAGAAAACTATTGTTTATTTTCAATATATTAAAAATAAAGAAATATTTAAATATAAAAAGATACTAAAGTTAAATTCCTCCTTTTCTGTGGAAATATAAAAAGCGAAAAATCAAAGTAAACTGTAAATAACATATAAAATTAGAATATAATAAAAAATGATAATAGTTTCACATATACATATATAGAAATATACATATATTATCGAAATAATTAGATTTTTGTTAAAATAAAATTATTGAAATAAATACAAATCCCCTTCCTAATACTTCTCTGGATTAAATATTTTATAAATTGGTACAAAATAGGAATATATACAATACATATACATAATATACACATGTTTGTATATTTATATTTTCTAATATTATATGAAATATTAACACATATAATATTTTGTTTAAGTATAAATTCTCAATGGCAGTCAAGTCTATACAGATCAATGTATGCTTGATAACAGATTGATATATACTAACAATATAAAATAGGCTCTTCGCTATGGCTAATATCTCCACAGATCTGATATTTCCAATTAAGAAACATAGCACATCGTTCTCTTTGTTCTCGCTTTCTTAGATTCGCTTTCAATTTGCAGTTTGTATTACACGAACTTATGTAACTCGTTCATGAATTTACTTTCATGGATTGACTTATATGTAATGAGTACTCAGGTATTTCATTGCGATCATACTGAAATGTGTTTCATTTATTAAGTACTGAAAAAGAAATTTCTTTTATTTTTATCATAAAACACTTTTATCGCAAAAAGCATTTTTATTGAAAAATAATTGTGATAAATTGTTAAAATTGAAACATTTTTATCCTGTGTATATTCTAAGAAATAATTCACATATCTCTCTACCTTTTGCAATAATAGTTACATTTCAGGAACACACAAACTAAGATAATTGCATACACTCTCGATAGACGAGTCTAGAAGTAGTAACTCTATGAGTTCTATGCCATATGTCTGCACAAAATTTGTGCATACAGTGTTCGAAGTACGTGACATACGATTACATAATTTATCCAATTCAATTTTAATGGTAGTCTGAAACATCAACATTATTATATCGATAAAATAGATTGAATAATCAAATTTAACATAAATATTGTTAATATAATAAACAGTAGACTAATACCTCAGTTTTATTGCTTTTAATAACATTACAAATCTCCGATACTGCAAGCAAACAGAATGGACAATTCGGCTTATTTTTTTCGGTGCTGATGAAATTCTTAGGAATATCTTCCCACATATTTACTAATGATTCCGATGGACAAACACGTATCATAGAACAAACCTTAAATTACAAACCTTAAATAAATTATACTTTACTGATTCATTGTTTTAAATACAAAAATATATTACCAGAGATGGATCCATATCCATAGCAAGTGTAGTCACAATTGCACCTCCATAAATATTTACAACACTTTGACAATCATCTCTAATCTCTACGGAAGTAGGTACTTTTATACACACTCTTCTAAGAAATTCTTTCACTTGTTCCTTAAATTTTGGTATATTTATAAAGCTTACATAATATTATATACACAGAATCATAAAATTTAATATTTATTACCTCATTTGCATTTGTACTATCTCCAAAATAAACAAATGCTAGCAATAAATATTCGCACAATTTACACGTTTGCGTTCGATCAGTATTTTCGGATTGCGTAGGATAAGGCGGTAATTCAAGTGGCAGTTGCATCGTTCTAACTTGCAATGATGATGAATGTTTTTTTAGTGAAATCTCTTTTCGAAGTTCTTCTTCCATCACACTCACTTTGGGATCAGTTGTGATCACTTTAGCTGTGGCTACTGAAAATTAAAGAATTACATTCATGTAATTTTCAGTCTTATAAATTAGCCATTATAAAAATCTAGAGTTAAAAAGATTATTTTCAAAATAATAATCTTAATGTTAACAAAGCACGTTCAGCAGACAAAACAGAATTCAGTATTTCTTCAGAACGTTTAATGATTCTTTAATATAATTAGACTTTGCCTTTAGTTTTTGTTGGGTTTAAGCGTAAGAATCAATTATGCAAATAAAGAATCATTGAGTGTTTACCGATCTGCTTCGTGTACTAAAGGTGAATAATTTTTAATGTAAATCATGTTGGTTTGTCTTCATTTAACAATCCGCTGTTTTATTGTTCATGTAATTTGCCGTACATGAACAATAAAACAGCGGATTGTTAAATGAAGACAAACCAACATGATTTACATTAAAGATATTAGCATATCATAAGTATAAGCTACAATATTACCGTTATTATAACATTACAATATTTCAACGACAATCGTACATTCTATCTAAATAAATTACAAGTTCAAATCAACAGATCTGTTTAAACAGTATTTTCAGTACATACAGTACTTTTACTATGAGAATAAAAATAAACAAGATGTAAGGACAAGAAGCGAAACAGAAAGACAGCAATAACAAAAAAGGAAAAAAAGCTCGTGAGAAAGAAAGATTGAAAGGATTTCATAATAGAGAAGTGAAAAAAAACGATGAAATCTAAAGCCATTATACGTACTGGAAATTAAATACTGCATCCAAATAAAATTAAAAGGCTTGTAGATAAAACTAAACTTTGGTTATAAATAATAAAAGGTAAGGTCAGTAATCATAGACAATTCTTATTTTAATCGTCTTAAATAATATCTTAAGATACTACACACAGATAATATACACAACTCTGTAATGATTTATAACATCTTAAGATATTGTATTTAAGATAATTTTATATATAAAAATCGACTATAAATGCTGGCCTAAATGTGGCCCGCAAATAAAATTAAACATTGCTTGCAAATAGAGATTTTAAATGTCGCAATATTTACAAAGGTACAAATATTACATGCGCGTAACTGCCAAACAAAAGAAAGTATTCTAGAAAGAAGTGCGCATCAGAGTGAGATTATCATGATGTGACAAAGGCTGCGTTCTGGAAGAATGCTTTCAACGTATCATTCTACCGTTAGACGTAAATACAAAGATAGAATGCACTGATAGTGCTGCAATGAAAGCGCGCTCTCGAAACGCAGCCAAAAAGAAACAGAATTATAACGTAAGACAACTTAGAATATGTATATATACTGAAAAGTTAATAGATAATTTAAATAAAATATCCTCAATATACGTAATTTATCTTTATAAGTATATTTTTATTGCTATATTGGAATGCTCTAAAAAACTTTCCTTTTTGTTTTCGGCAAATTTAAACTATATTTCATTTTAAGTACAAGGAATGCACATATATGAAAAAATTGTTAGATAGGTAGTAAAACGGATAGGGGAAAAGCGAGATGTTAACTCACCAGCTAGAATCGCACTGAGCACAATCAAAATTTCTTTCATGCTTTTCGTCATCATTTCGAAGTTGATGTAGCAAAGACAATTTGAATTTCGCGTACAAATTGTGCACAATTGAGTTCCGACGTAATTGAGCGCACGACGATCAATTAGCGTAAAGTCATGAACGACACTTCCAGACTAATCGACTGTTGGACCACGAATCGTAACTTCAAAAACTGTTTCGGAAAACAATTCATGACTTCGGCAATAATCGGTAGTATTCGTCTTTTCACGCAACTCACATGTAGTCCAATAATAAATCGACGTACACGATCAAGTGTGCGCACACATTAGTGATGCATTTCGATACGAGAATCTCTGAATATCGTCTCGAAATTTTTCTCGTATCATTAAAAATATCATTTCCGAGATTATCATACATCATTTGTTTTTCTCGTCTCGGTCTCGTCTCGAAAAAATCGGAGAAATATCGGAATAAGAAATAAATTACCACCGTCATTTGTCTAACGTACACAATTTGCAAATTGCGAATTCCATTTTCGCCTTTTACAAACGAAAATAAAACGAGATAGTCGATATTCTTGAATGTCTCGCGATAAAATTCGAAAATCTCGAAAAGCGAGAATATCGACCCCCATTTAGACGAGAAAATCGTATCAATTATTTGTTTTTGTCGAGACCAAGAATGCTTTCCATTTGATGACACAAGTCGACACAAGCGTCGTTCTATCCTTCTTAACATTCAGAGAGTAACAAAGCACCCCATATTTCGATATCGGTATTTTCTCGTCTCGTCTTACTCGAATGCATCACTAGCACACATTACTGAGTGATTACAGCAACCACGTGTTTTCATTTCCCATGTGCATCACGCAAGGCTACTTTGTCCAATTTTCTAAATGAAGGAAGTCTTTTCAAACATTTTATGTTTGTATAAATAAAACAGTACCGATAGAATTGTATCTATAATGAACTGAAAATTTTTATGCGGCGCCATATAGTTATTGCTTTTTTAAAAAAAAATATATATATATAATCTTCTAGACTATCGTTATTGTGATTGAAAAAAGGAAATATTCCAAACAAAATATCTCGTGCGTAGAGAGAAAGAGAGAGAGAGAGAGAGAGAGAGAGAATATTTTATTCAAAAAATATAACTATAAATCATACATTTTTAGAAATACAACTCATAAATTCGGAATCAAATATTTTATTTTTTTTATTTTGCAATTATTATAATTAAAAATAACAATTATTATTGCTGTAAGTTAAATATATATAGAAAAAATATAAATAGAGAGACGGAATTCAGATTCATATATCGTTTAGATTATATAAAATACTCGATCAACATTACATTTCATAAATGTTAAAAATCATATAATAAACTAAAATATAAATGTTAAAAATTTAATACGCTTTTAAAGCTATATACAATAAATGTTATATAAAAATATTCATAAGACGTTTATAGCGTATATTAAACGTTTTTTTAAATAAATCTTTTCATATAAAACATTGACAGTTTTCTAAACATATATTTTTTATTTAATGTTAACATTTCTATTTAACATTAATTAAAATAAAATAAGTTGCTATATTTCAAGCGCAGACAATTTATGTTTTTAAATAATATAATAATAACAAAAGTTGTATTTCTTGTAATTTATATCTTAGATTTATAATATGCTCTCTTTGCAAAGACCTAACCGAGTACATATCTCTTTAGAATTGACACCTTTTGAGAGAAGATTTATTATAGAATCACCATATTTATTCTCAAAATAATTGCATTCCGTGGCAACTATTTGTGGAAAACAATTGCACGCCCTATGTGCAGCCTTTGCGATTGCCTCTCGCGTGTCGTCATCTATACTGATAGTTTTATCCATAATTTGCAATACAATTTTACAAATTATACAAACATCACCAGGTTCAATATTAACAGGTTGTAATGGTTGTCCAGGTACTTCAATGATTACTGAAATAATTAAAAAAATTTATTTTAGAGATATTAAAAATTTTTTTTAAGTATTCAAGCATTTCAGTAAATATAATAAAAAGTAAAAAATAAAAAACCAAATAGTGCGTGCTAACTGCGCGTCTATATGTACAGTCTAAATTTGCCAAGGAAGGAAGTTTTAATACAACCCAGTACAATAATAAAAAATAAATTAAAAAATAAATTTATATTATATTAAGGATATTTTTCATATATATATTATATAATCAGATTAACTATAGCCATCAGGTACATACTGCATATATTCTAACTCTATAAAACATCAAGTTACATAATATAACATAACTTGTTAGTTGTAATTTTTCATTCAATAATATAATTGTAATATAACACGTATATTATATAGTTATATTATTGAGTAGAAAATTACCTATTACTAACAGGTACGTTACATGTAACAACTTGATGTTTATTGAAAATAAGTTATTCTTATGTCATTAATCATTATTTCTGTTATTTATCACTTAGCTATATAATCTTTCTCTGATGCGAGCTTCTTTTTGGAAAATTTTTTTACTTGACAGTTAAGCGCATGTAATATTTGTAATATTTATACCTTAATTTTGCAATAAATATTCCGATATTTGAAACTTTGCAAATTTAATTTTACTTGCGAGTGACATTTAGTTTAATTGCAAGCAACTTTTAAATTTACTAAACATTATATTTTATTTTGAGTACAAAGAATATATACGTGAAAATTATTAGAGAGAAAAAGCAGATATGAAAAGGGCGGCAAGATGTCAACTCACCAGCTAGAATCGCTCCGAACATGATCAAAACTTCCTTCATACTTAATTGTCTCATCATTTCAAAGATAACGTAGTGAAGATAATTTGTATTTTAAATATAAATTGTGCGTAGTTAGATTATACTGAGTGGTTGATGATCAAAAAGCATGAGCCGTGTATGGCACTTCCAGACTAAATGACATTGACTGCTGAATAACGAATTGTTATAACTTCAAAAACTATTTTTCAATTCATACGTAATCCAACAATAAATTCATCGACAATAGCTTATATATCAAGTGTGCACACATATTGCTATCGCGGCAACCACGTTTATTTCCCCGTGCGCATCACGCAAACTTTGTCCAATTTTCTGCATGATCCCAAGAGAGGACAAACATCTCCATGAATAAAACAATACAAATATATTATATATTTGCATTATGCTTATTTTTCAATTTTAAATAGTTTACGAATTGTTATCCTATCTTAATTTATATTTTAACGTATGACTTTCACCTTTTAAATACATACATATATATATATATATGACTTATTATTTATGTATTTGTTCTTGATATATAATTTTTAGAATCAATGACTGTTTTACTTTTGTCTTGTAACAACTAACTTGATATTATATATTGATCACTGATTCTTATTTAAAATAATCTATGTGATTTGAATCTTTATTCTCCTTCATACAGTTACTTTTGTCCGAACAATTCGTGCGTACGCCGATAAATATGTGCCAAAATTACATATTCTCATCGACTGTTATTGTCATTTTGTTGTTTAAACATATACTAGAAGATTGAAAATAAATTACGATGGAAAACCATCTCATTACGGTATAATCATGTAGATAGTGTGTGTACACACACGCGCGCGCACACTCTAAGGCTATAGCTAATCTGAATAATATAGCAAGTCTCTATATATAATGAATCTTTAAGTTCATTTTCTTTTTTATCGTTGCACTAAAACTTTCCTTCTTGTTTATTCAAGTTTTGTATACGCTGCGCTTGGCTTAGCGCCGAGACACTACCAGTGTCTCCAGATAGATATATCTGTTTCATTGTAAATGCAACGAACGAACATGAGAAAACTGTCGGAGGAAAAGCGCGGCGAAATACCAGCTAGAATCGCGTCAAGTGTGAATAAAGTTTTCATCATACTTTATCTCGTCATTTAAAAATAGACATGGAGAAGATAATTTTTATTCCAAATATAAATTGTACACACTTGGATTACTGCGTGATTGAACACGTGATGATCAAACGATGAGTGAACACTAGACCCTTCTAAATTAAGTAATAGACACCGATTGCTGGACGATGAATTATTATTTTAACTTCAAAAACCGTTTTTCGTTTCGGAAAACAATTTATGACTTCAGCAATAGTCGGTAATATTCGTCATTTTGCATAACTTATACGTAATCTAACAATAAATCCATCGACAACGTGAATGTTCAATCGTACTCCTCGTTGTCCAGTCATTGCGATGTTTCATTCCTTATGTGCGTTTCGTAAGACTTCTGCATTATTCTAAGAAAAAACAAACTTCGTTTGAATTAAGTAGTAACGATAGAATAGTATTTCTGTCTCAAACTAAAAATTTTCGTATCTACGATAATCTAGAATGTTACTGAAAAGATAAAATTTCTAACTGTGTAGATATCAAAATTTTTAGTATCGTAATATTGTGATTAGAGAAGTGGAAATTTTCTAGGTAATATATCCCACATGCAAAAGAGAGATAGAGAATGTTTATTAAAAAATATATATATAATAATCATACAATTTTAAGAATACAATATACAGAACCAAATGTTTTTATCATTATCACAGTAAACATAACAGATCATTGCTATAGGTCAATTATAATGAAAAAAATACACGTAGAAAGATGGTATTGATATCTTTTAATATATTATTTCGATTGTGTATAAAACAGTATTTTATTTTAATTGAAGAAAATAGATCCTTGCGGCGTTATTAAAAATCAGAAATTTCGTCAACATAACTCAAGTACGGCAAACTACGTGTATTATTTTGTTCAAATACGAAAATCACATGGCATTCGTCATGTCTACACAGATCAATATTATCCGAGTATTCGAATACAGTTAGAGATTTAATAAAAAGATTATCGATATATAATATCATAATATGAAATAGGCTATAGCTAATATCTCCAGAAGTTTAACACTTTCAATTGAGGAGCGTAGCACATCTTTGATCTCACTTCTTACGTTTGCCTCCAATTTGCAGCTTGTGCAATCACTCGCAATTGAAAAAATTATTGAACTCCACTATTTTTGCGGTCTTCGCACTGCTTCGTAACCTAATTCAAAATCAGTAATTTAAAAACTGTTGTTCATCCATTCTTAATAATATCACAGGTTTGTGTACTTACGTTGCAAAATCTCGCTATTTCTTCGTTTTTGCACACAAAATCTTCGCCCCACGTACATTTTTTAGACTCGGTAATTGATCGTGATACACGTAAATTTATAAGTGACATTGCTAAATAGTCACTGGAAGAGCATAAAGCCATTTTGCTGCACATTTGTTCGCTATCAATTTTATTTTTCAGCATATTTATTATACTGGGCCCGTAAATGCTCACCATCTTGTTGCACTGTATAAATTTAAATTTTAGTTTCAAGTTATTGGTTTTGTAAAAAAAATGAAATCGTAAATTAATAAGATATTACCATATCTTGCTTATCTGCTGGTAGATACTTGCACACCTTCTTAACAATTTCTTCAATTTCAACGTCCACTTTTGAATCACCTAACAGCTTATCAATTTGCGATATAATTGCTTGACATAAGGCACATTCAGTTATAGATTCTGTAATAATAAATAATTAAATTACGTATACATTTTCATATAATATTAGCAAAATTTGTAACATATAATTATTATTTCTGTACCTTGAATTTTTATCATGCTCACGGTGCAAAGACCTAACATACTACAGGCCTCTTTAGGACTGACATCTTCTGAAAGCATTCTTATTATGGCGTCAGCATAGTTATTCACAAAGTCATTGCATTCCTTGGCAACTGTTTTTGGTAAATAATTGCACGCACCATGTACCACTTTTTCGATTTTATCCCGTGCCTCTTTGTTACCAATCTCTTTGTCGATATATTTCATTACAAATTCACAAATTACACACTCAGTATCAGAGATAAAAGAATTTGTGGGTCGAACTATATGTAATGGATATTCAGGTATCTCATTGGTTACTGAAATATTAAAAAAGTTTTCCGTTTCACAAATATTTTTATCATAAAATAATTGTAACAAATTGCTCTATTCTTTATTTAAATATATACTTCAAGAAATAACTTACATATTTCTCCATCCTGCTCAGTAATATAGTTAGGTTTTGGACCAGGATCTTCGGTTGACACACATAAACGAAGATATTCACATACTTCCTGGGGAGACAAATCTGTAAGTATCATTTCTACGAGTTCATCGCTATATGATTTCACAAAATCTATGCATTCATCGATCAAATTATGTGGCAAGTGATTACATAATTTATCCAATTCAGCTTTAATGTTAGCCTGTAATATTAATATTGCATTAAATAAATTGTATAATCAAATATAATCATATAAATATATAAACAGCGGATTAATACCTCAGTTCTATTATTTTCGATAGCATTATAAATCTGCTGTACTGCAAGCAAACACAATGCACAACCTGGTTTATCTTTTTCTTCTGTAATGGTAAACTCTTTAGGAACTTTTTCCCACATGTCTAACAATGCTTCTGATGGGCAAATATGTAGCATAGGACAAATCTTAAATAACACAATAAGTTGTACTTTTTATTGACCTCCATATTTTAAATACTAAAAAATTACATTACCTGTGATGGATCAATTTCCTGGACAAATAGGGCCACAACTGCATCCCCATAAGTATTTATAAATTGTTTACATTCGCCTTCAATGGAAGAAGGTACCTTTGTACATATTTTTCCAAGAAATTCTTTCATTTTCTCCTTAAATTTTGATGTATTTGTAAGTATTTATTGTGTTCTATGTTTACATATATACATTTCATAAAATTTAATATTCTTGTTACCTCAGTTACAGGATTTGTAATAGCGTCTTGAATATAATGCAACAGATACTCGCAAAATATACACGCTTGCGTTCCGTCAACACTTTCAGATTGCACTAAAGGAAGAGGCATTAATCTTTCCAAAGGTAGTTGCATCTCTTCAGCTTCTGATTTTGGATATTCTTTGCCAATAGTAACTTCAGCTATCCCTTTTCGAGGTTGTACCTCTTCCATTACCTTCATTCCTATATTTGCTACTTCTACTGGAACCAAAGGCCAAATTGGTCCCTATTTTAACATAAAACATAACGATATAATCAGATATTTTAATCTAGAAAGTATATTTTATTACTTATAAAATGCAATATGTCCTTACTTGTACTGTTTTGTCAGGACTGGGACAAATTCCAGACATTTGACAGATAACATTACTATTCAATCCTTTTGTAAGATATTCATAAATTTGTACATAATACTCTTCAACTATGGCTTTACACTAGAAATAATCTCCATTAATACTAGATATATGAAACAAAAAAATATGAGACTATTTAAAATACAAACCTCATCGGCGAAAGATTTAGTTTGCTTACAAAGACCTAGGAGAACTTCTTTAAATTCTATTTCCGTCGTGTTTGCAACTAAAAGATCTTTCAAGTGACCCACAAGTTGCTCACACAACTTACACGGGAGATCATCTTCAACTTCTACCATGCCTACACTTGACAATGGTGTTATCTCTACTTGTGGAACCTATTATTACAATACATATTAAAACAAAATTAAGCTAAATAGATATTAATATATGTGTTATTATACTTACTGTACTATTTTCATGTTTATGATATTTGCTGTTGCATTGTCCTGATAAGTGACATATATTATCCGCATTAAAATTATCCTGCAGATGGTTAAAAATGGCATCAAAATGTTTCATAACAATGGCCGAACAAGAATCAGAGTAAGAACTAAGTTGACCGCAAATATTCAAAAATTGTAGAAGCATTGTGTTCCGCGGCGTACGATGCAATTTATTTTCCATATACTTTGTTATCGTGTAACATTTGGTGCACTCGTCAGGCTCAAGTTCATCATTCTTTAATACAACTAATTTTGTTTCATCCTTCTAGAAATACAACACATGTACTTTGTCAACAGTCATTTTACTAATCATATTGATACATACTAACGTTCTTTATCCACTATTATTTATCAAATGTACAGATAGAAAATTCCATATATAACATTTATTAATTTTGTTATTGTGATAATTAATTAAAATAATGAATATATGAATTAATGTATATGCATCAGTGCGTATTAGTGCGTTCAACCGAATTCACTATAAGATTGGATTTAATTTTCGAACTTATATTGGACACTAAGAATTTTAAATGCACAAATATTTCAATAAAAATAAAATCTGCAAAACAAATTTAATCCCAAAATAATAGGCAATAAATAAATTACGATAGTTATCATTTGGAAAACAGAAACTGTAAATAATGATAATTTAAAAAATCAAATTTAATTGTTCCTCTCAGAATGAAGGTCAGGCAAGGGGCTATACAATCGCATTCTATAAAAACTAAAATTATAATGAAATCAAGTTTAGAAGTTTTGATCCATTCAAGGCGATATAATAAAATAGCAAAACAGAATAAAAAAAACTGACATCCTTACCTTTATCGAAGTTTGGTACTCTGCAAGCAACTTATCTATATGAGCATTGTTACACAATCCTGCGACAGAGCAAACGACAGACGGATTCATTTGAGATGCCAGCGTCTCCACAAGTTCAGGAATAAATTGATCCACAATTTTGATACATTCGTCAACAATTTGTTTAATGTGAATCAGTTTGCAGCTTCCTTCAAAGACATCTTTCAAATCTTGTTGAGTTTGATTACTCTCCAATTGATCCCGCGCCTGTTTTACCATATCTTTACAAATTCCACATACACTATCATTGTCTTCTGGAACTTCTATCTGTTCCCAATATTTACCAATACAATGTTTGACGTTGCTACATTGCTTAGCTGTCCTATTATTAATATTAGTAATATTAGTACAACCATTATTATTACAATGTTATATCAATTATAAAAAAAATTAATTAAAAGACATAGAAAGTTCAATATAGAAATTTCAATGTTTTATCATTATCATTACTGTTTATTTAATAATTATACTGCATATTATAAATATATAATGAATACATTTTAAAGATGTTTGATAAATCTATTTCATCATTTTACTACTTTATTTCAATATGCAGAAAATATATATTAAACTTTTATATTTAATATATATTTTAAATTATGAAAACCTACTTTAGGTTCTCGCACCAGTAACTTGGACCCCATGTACATTCATCTCTACCCAAAAGACCATCTTCTGGGTTAGCAGATATGATCACTCCAGCCGCAGTTACTGAAAATTAGAAAATTGCATCTATTTATAGTGTATCTATTCATAGTTGTATCTATTTTACAATTTTCAGGTACAATCTTATAAATTAAATATTACAAAAAAGAGTCTAAAAAAATAAAATAGTTGGCTTAGTTCTCAACTTCTTGAAACAATGAATAATCCCCAAGGCAGGAAGCATTCATTGCCTTGTTCACAGTTTCCATGTCTGCTATATTTGGTACATTCATGGAAATAAATGAGCGACTCAATAATATAGAATTTTGAAACAATGCTAAGAAAACACTCGAGAATTACTCATCATTCGACGATAAGTATTATCAAGAATGTTATTATAAGTCATTGTTATTATCTCCATATAATCGAGTAATTCCATTCTTAATCGTACATTCCATCTAAATCAACAAATTACAAGCTCAAATCAACTGAGTCATCCTATTCATCCTAGAGTTTCTTCGCAATGAGTAATGGAAACGTGATTACCCGGCAACGCGAGAAGGACAGAGAGAAAGAGACAGACGTTAAGACAGCAATAACAAAAGAGCGAAAGAAAAAAACTGCAGGAAAAGGAGATCCGACAAATGGACGAGGGGACTGATGAAAGTCAAGAATGATGAGCTAGACGCTAAATATCGTTCAAAAATAAAACTAAAGGTCGCTCGTAAACAAAACTGCAATGTCCGCAATGTCATAATGTTTAGGAGGTTGAGATACATTTATAGATTACGTATGTGTAAGCACGAGTTGCCAAACAAAAGCATTCTAGATAGAAGTGCGCATTGGAGCGGGATTGTCGCGAGAATAGGACACCGGGATGACGCAAAGCAGGGGTCACTTTCGATGATTACGAAGACCATCGGGAGAAAAAGCAGAGCGGAAATAGGAAATATAATAGGAGGCAAGTGGGACACAGACTCACCAGCTAGAATCGCGCTGAGCGCGATCAGAATCTCCTTCATGTTTCCACGATGTCTCGTTCTCCGCCAGTCCGAAGATTTCACGATATGAAATTATGCGCAATTGAATTGTCGATGAAATTCAATTACCGATCAATGATTAAATTAATCACAGACAGCGCCTCCTGACCTAACGACGTCGACCGCTGAACGACAAAATGACGAATACGCTGTAAGCTGTAAAGCCGTACTGCCAGAACCGCTTTCCGTCAATTTCGTTCCGGAAAACGCAATTCATGGCTTCGGCAATGCTCGGCAAACGTTCGGCATTAATCCATTGGCAACGTGTCGTACATGCACGTGCGCATACACTGAGTCGTCACGGCGACCAATCACGTGGTTCGTTTTCCATGTGCATCGCAGGTCACAGCACAGGGCTGCTTAGTGTAATTTTCTATGGCTCCAGGTACCAAATATAAATTCTATTTTTTTTTCATCCCTACACTAGACAATACTGAAACTTTCTCAGGATGTGTGTGTTTATTACTTGGAAAAATCTCGAGAACCTAGAATGTCAGGAGATTTCTTAGTTACCCTCGAAAAATGTTTGTTTATGAAATGTTATATTAGTTCTCAGAAAAATTTTTGGAATTTTATTTTTAAACTTAATTATTGTCTCTTTGAAAAAACTATGTTTTTTTAATTTTTGCTCGATAATGCAATTTTAATATCATACACATTCGCATACATTCATCATGTACCTATATTCTTGTGTGTGTTCGCGAGTTTAAAAAAATCATATGACAAGTAGATGTAACAAGTAGCAGATAATATTCATCAGCTAACTCAGCAGAATAGAATAGCTGATATTATTTTGTAATGAGCCTTCTCTATATTATTCTATAGGTTTCGCAACTTTCTAATGGTAGAAAATGATAGAATATAGTTAGTCTTCTAATTTTTAACATATGTCTATGTTCCCCAAAATTGACTGCCTATACTGAAAATCTGTACTGAACGTAACGTAAACTATAGCATTTTCAGCATTGACAGTAAATTTGGAACACAGTCACAATAGCTTGTTTACGTTGCTTGCATTCCAATTTATTTCAAAATTTTGTATTAAAAAATATTTTCTAATCTTATTTAGAATCTTGTACAAAAATACCTGGAAAATCCAGAAATTCTCAGATTTTTTTTTTAAATTTTAGTAAATATCTTGTGTCTTTCTCGCTTTCGTCAAAAATATTAAACATATTTATTTTTCTTTAAGTTTCAAAAATGTACTATGTAATTCAGCTATAAAAAACAAACCATATGATAACTTTTTCTTTAAAATGGAAACGTAAAAACGAAAAATTTCAAAATTTTGCACTTTTCACATTTCCGTTCTATAGAGAAACTTGTAATCAGTATCAGTACCCTTGAAATGACACACACACAAACACTTACGCTTGTCTAGAATAAAATTAAACCGATATTTCTGGGCGGAATAAAAACTTTTATTTCATAGTTACAGAGATTTTATCTTATCAAATTTAAATAAATATTATAAATTATCGTTATTGCAAAATTATATTAGAATTCAAATTAAGCCTACTTTAGGCGATTTATATCTGAAATTTATGTTAAAATTCAGAGAGGATAGAATTTTATGATTTTATACGAAAAACATTCGCAAAACCAGAAATGCGTATATAAAATATATATTAAACGACAAATTAAATCTTATCCTAAAATCTGATGCGAAATAAAAATTACCTAGAATCTAAAATGAGGTTAAATCTTTACAACACGATTTAGAAATGAATATGTATGCATTTGAGGAGTTCACTATAAACGCTATAAAAACAAGCGTAATGAGCTTCGCAATTTTCATTATGAAACTTAACGTTAATAAATTTTGAAAGCAAAAACTGATGATTTGTTCATTTTAACATCTTTTAAGCTGCTATTTCAACTTGTTCTATTTTAGCAACTTTGAATCGTTTCTCGCATAACGATCTTCTTGTTCTCGAGATCATGTGACGTTCTGCGCAAAAAAAATGATCGCTGCCGTTAAAAATAAAACCTAAGATATAAGCGTTACTGATTGCGAAATCTAGAACGGAATGATATTTATGCGCGAAAGTCGAAGCAAGTTATAACACGGTTGATGACGGAATCAATGGTGAAACGATCGTGGAAACTTTTTTAACTCATTCCGATTCACCTCCTCGCGATCTTGTCGAAAACGTACGAAATAGCTTACGATGTTTTGACGAAGCGCATGTAATCGCAACACAAGCAATTTTTTTCTACGAAAGCGAGTCGATTTAATTGGCAATAAACCAAAGCGGTCGATATGGAATCAGCTGATCGGGAGATACATATGTTGCTTAGTTGATCGTTCACACGATATTTCTTATTGCGTCTTATGCACATTCAACATCTTCCGTCGATCTTGAAAAAAATTTCGCAAAGTTTATTACGCTCATTTTATAAATTTTTTTAATAATATTTGTTTCGTAGCGTGTTTTAAGTAAATTAATGATGTAGAATAAATATAATATAGAAACAAAAACTTAACCCCATTCTAGATAACTTTTACGCGAAATGTCTGTATCTACTACGCTTACGATTCCACGTTTTTTATTTTATTGCTTTATATGTACGTCGAATTATTTGAATCGAAGGCATCGATTATACTTAATAGATAGGAATATTAATATGGAATAATACAAGCATCGACAATTCGAATCGTGCATAATACTACAATATATATAGTAGACAAGTTGGAATGATGTTTTTGCGATAAAATGCGCTACAAATATTAAGGCAGCAATATCTTTTATTTTTTTTCATCACCAATGAACATTGGATAATAGTAATATAATATATGACAAGTGTTCCAGATAATTTCAAGATATCATCTCACAGAAAACATGTACAGTAAAGTCGTACTTCCAAGAAGTTTCCGTGGTGTAGTGGTTATCACATCCGCCTAACACGCGGAAGGTCCCCGGTTCGATCCCGGGCGGAAACATTTTTTTTTTCGCAAATTTGGTGATTATATAATAAGAATTTAATTTTCTACGTGACAAACTTCTACGAAATATAGAAATAAATATATTTTTATCAGACGCATTGTTTCTCAACAAAGAGATATCTTAACAGAGACTTGATTCGAAATTATTTCTTAGATTGCGAAACAGATAACGGTGATATTTTTCGAGATAACAGATTTAATGAAGAAAAATAAAAACCAACGAGATACTCTAGCTAGACAATATATATAACATTAGCTATATAATATTCTAAAAAATATTTTATAAAAGATATATCTTTTCAGAAAGTTTTAAAGATGTCACTTGAAAAATCTTAAAAACGTTTTAACATACGTGTTTTGAGATGTCTTACTGTAAAAACATATATTGTATAGGTGATGCTTATTTTTTAAATCGAGACTTAGTGTGTCCGATGAATGCAAAAAAAAACTCATAATTGAATGATCAATTTTTTTATTAAAAATTTTCACATAAAAAATATTTATTTATGTATTTATGTATTTATTCAAAACTATGAGTTTTTAAAAATATGTATTTATGAATATTTTACATATTTATGAATTATTTTACATGTATAATTAATATTTATTCAAACAAAATATAAGTAAAATAAAAAAGAAAGCTTCAATAAACAACCCTTTCCCCTTATACATAATTAATGACTAAATATTCAAATATACTTTTGTGGTGGAAGATCATTCACTTTATTGCTTTTATACTAAATTCTGTTATACTAGCTTTACTTTTCTACTTAAATTTGAATTTAGATATAAGATTACGAAGATATGCTTATCCCACTCTTAGTTACCGGAGACTATCTGTCAGCTTCTGGTGCAAGTGTATAGAGTGTTTATAATGATCTTGATTTACTTGTAAACAAGCATAATCGCTAAAGTGCTAATACAGTACGTAAAATATTCTAGCTTGGTTAAAGTTCGGGAAATATAATTGTAACGAAAAGAAAATGAAAACTATTGCCGATGCTTTCACTAAGGAATGGATTAAATAATGTTGTGATTATAGAATGAGAGTAAATGCGAAATCAAAATCCATATTATTTATTCATTTCCCATTAATACCAAAAAAAATTCTATTCATACGTATTAATTATTTATTTATTTAAAATTGGGTATATTCACTGGACACACTAATCAAGAGACACAGTATCTAATCTATCTCGACGTTATACAGGGTGGGCCATCTTCACATGAACGAAATCGTTTTTCATTCTTGACGCGGATACTTTTAGCTTCACAACAAAAAAAAAATTAATAAAAAATATCAATGTATGCTCATTTGATCGCATTTTTAAAAACGTACCAATAGATGGCCCACTCTGTAAAAACGTACCAATAGATGGCCCACCCTGTAGTATATTATATTACACATGACGAAATTGTATATAATTCCATTGGACTTCAAAGAACGACTCAATTAACTCGGATCTTATTTCAACACAAAGAGATTAAGTAAAATTCGATATAATATTATGGTTAACACGATTTGATTTTATAATCACGATTTTGATCAACCATTATTTGTATGATATACGAAAATAGAACGTAAAAATATTACCAGGCCAAAAATACATCAGACTCGACTTATATTAATAATCATACAGTATATCAATGTCATTAATTATTGATCAAATTTCGTTTTTTTTTTATGTGACTCGACATAATGACTTGATCAGAGTTGTTCTATTAAGTTTTGCATTGTGTGAAAGTGCATTTTTAGTTTAAATGCGAGTTTATATTCTGGTTGCGTCTTGTAATCTTAAAAGTTTATACAAAAATATAAGCCAGTGGGATCACAGGAAAATGATACACTCTCATATCCGTTCTCATTATATTTATCATTCAATGATACGTATGTACATGTAGAGACCAACCTAACTGTCATAAAGTCCACTGTATACTTATCAGTTTGTCGATACCAACAGGAGCAAAAAATATAAATATCAATTCTTAATTCTTTTATAATACAATTTTGTAATTATTACGCATTATACAAAATATGTATTTTTTATCGCATTATTTTACTATACGTAACAATTTTTCAATTCATGCACTTATCATACATCGATAATGTAACTTCATGTTATCGACTTAGTAATTTTTCTTATCTTCAGATAAATTAAAATCGTGCGTTTAATTTCACTAATGGCCCACAGATGGCAACATCCTTATCACAAATTTGACAGTAGACGATAATATTTCATTTGAACTACATAATCAGAAAGTTTTACAGCTTTCACCTCTTATACATATATTTTACAAAATCTCATCCAAGATTACACTCTAATAAAGTATTTTAAAGTTAAAATTTTCAATTAAAATTACAGTTATTAAATTCAATATATTGTAGATACAATTTGAGATAACATCTATATTAAATTTATATTTTAAAAGCAATAATATTCTATCGCAAAATCTTAATGTCTGTATTCTTTAAACATTTTTTTATACAACACGGAAATTTCAATATTCTAACATTTCTATATATATATAATATCCTACTTTTCTGCATATATGCTGAAAAGTACATGTTGCAAAACTAAAGATAAACTAATTAAACGTGTACATTTTTAATGAAATAAGTAAGAGATTTTTTTTCTTTTTATGTTTATCTAGCTTAAAATGATACCAGAGTGAAATAGAGTAGAGAGGGGAGGAGAAGGGAAAGGGAGAGAGAAGTAAATTGTTCCAATAAAACGTTTTCGTAGCAAGATATTTACATACTCGTATATTCTATCATGAACTGTAGATACGCTTTTCATTTTTCTCTAATAGACTGAATCAACCCTGGATATTCGAAGATTCTTTTTCCTAAATGGATATTTTCTGAGTATTCTCTATTCTGAGATCATAAGGGATATTCGCTTAATTGCATAAGTCTTCATCGCGATTTCCTATCACTGTGAATGTTCGTTTCGTAGATGATATCTGCTAGCGTTAAAAACGATAAATCAAGAAATTTAACGCGACTGCGTATTAACATTATTTTACGAAGCAACGGTGACACGGCATACACGTGTGTATCTGCGAACTCATTGCGCGCACGCCCGCAGCTCGCGTTCCTACCCCTTTGTCATTCGTTACGTAAATTTATTCGGGCCCTTCGCAATTGGCATTGTCGAGACGTTGTCGCAATATCGGACCAACGATACTGTTCGCAGGACTCTCGACATCGCTGGTGTGAGTGAGAATATCTCGTTCCGCGCCAATAGAAAAGGGAAACGTGGCCTCTTCGCTTCGAGAAGCACGCTCGTATTTTCCTAATATTATTCCGGAATTTGAGCTCCGATTCTCTTATGAACGGGACGACGATTTCGCGCATCCGTGTCCGTACTTTAACGTCGTTAGATCGTATAATATCTTTTCCGAACTTTTGTTATTTCTTCGTCAACTTACAACAAACATATTAATCACGTTAAAAAATAATTTTAGTCTAATATAATTAAATCAACAGGATCGATTGTGGTACTGAACATAAGCGGAAATATTAAAATTCCTAATTTCAAAAATCAGAGATTTAGTTTACCAGGATTTTCATTAATTTTCTTTAATTCAATTGCATTGATGAAAACAATTGAGAGATTATTTTTCTTAAAGCACTTCTTATTACTTGGAGCAGGAATCACTAGTAAACTTACTGCTAATAATAAAAAAACTCTTCTTGTGCATAAATTTGTTTATTGAAGATTTCTTAAATATTAAATACTAAGAGTATATTTACCCAGATAATATGCATGGAAATTTTGAGGAAGCATCTTCCTAATTATTTCAAGCGATCATCCTGCGGAGTCACCATAAAACGATCAACGTAAAGTGAAAAACGTTTCAAAATCAATTTGTAGGAACCACTGCGGACTTCTGTATATATATGTAAACTCTATTAGTTAATCCACCTAATGACGATAAAATATAAAGCTGGTAGCCATATTACAGTGGAATAATATGTGCTGTGCAGTAAGAATAATATGTGTGGCTTAATCTAAATAAACAAAGATAACGTCGGTTTTAAATAAAAATATTGAAAAATGTCTTGACGTATTGCATACTCGATAATACGTTGAAAGTTTACATCTTGTATATGTGGATTTTTATCCCACACTAAACATAGCCATGCTTCATTATAAAAACTGTTGCTCATAGCATAGTGTAGTATATAAAAAAATCTGTGGAAAAAGCGCTCTTAAATTTATTAAGCAAGTTCGTCGCGGACTAGCATCTCGTTCGTCGTGGATTACGAATAATGCGAACATCTCTGTTCTTCCACTCGTGAAGAAACGCAAGAACGTTCGGATCTCGTTTGATTCGGCGTGGAACACATGCGTGCGCGCGCGGGTGTTGGCCCACGCACGTGCGCGTCGCGCGGGCCCACGCGTTTTCTTAATACGCGACGCGTCAGCTGCGTAAAGAGCCGTAGGCTAGATGTATATATGAGATAGGTGTATACACCCCCGTAGCCTTTGTCCGGCACAGATAATTGTCCACGCGCCTGGCTGGCCATCGCGGCATCGGCATGATATTGGTGTCGGATTCTGCCACACCTTCGGCCATTGTAAATCAATCGGCGTGCAACGAGCCCCACCCGGTGATCGGTCGGCGTGCACTAGTGCCGAATCGTGCATGTCCGTGTCTTACGCGTGTGGAATTGCATCGCGCCGCGCTCATACAGAGGGACAAACGTTACGCGCGAGAATATTATGCGCCGATCTCATCGCCTCGGGTCACCTTTATATATACGTTACATCTGTAATACGTCGCTTTAACATTAAGCAGACAAGCAGAGAATATTTTTGCTTGCAACGTTATTTCACATTGCGCCACGGACATAAATATCTCAGACGTGGGTTTCGCTAAAGTAATTCGTGCGCTACGCATATGTAAACATTCAACACGGTTTCCGGTCCAGCATGCCCGATGGGGTCCCGATGGTAATCCGAGGGAGAACGCCTCCGCGCTTCTCTTGCGCGAGATACGACAACGATGACCCGAGACATCCTCAGGGCGATGTGCATATGCAATTAATTTTTATTCGTCGAAGCGCGTGCTTGCCATTTGTACGCGCGCGCGCGCGCGCAATCGGAATGCATACACCGGCGCGGCGCATCGTCCTCTCTTGCCAGTCTCATGCCCAGACAACCGTTTCACTTTTCCCACGTCTCTCGCATCTCCCTCCCGCTCTATCGAGAGCTGCTCGCGTTCACCGTAGAAACTCGAAATTGGAAAACGGTCGGCCCAGAACTAGCGAAATTAATTGAAGTCTGAGTGGCGAGCGATGAAGGGGCTGAGGCTGCAGCGACCGCGTGCAGAAAGAGGAAAATGCGAGTGTAGGCTCAACAGGGGGTAGAAAGGAGCAAGGAGGGAAGCAGGGGGGGGAGTTGGAGAACGGAATATCGGGAGAGAAAGAACGATCGGTTGAATAGGAGGGGGCGGATGACGCGCGGGAGGGTGGACCGATTGCAGAACTTGGCGCAACTTCGCGCAGACTGGACGCGATGCACGACCGACCAACCGGACCTTCCTGATAGCCAATACGGGGTTTCTAGGCAAATTTCCTGTACATCCGCGAGAGAGCGAGCATACATCCCTCCGGTTGGTCATCCTTCTCCCGCCCTCCGCCATTTATTGCGAGGAATTTAGGTTTTCCCTCCGTTGTTTTACCGCCGGCACGACCATTTGCAGATTGGTGGCGGATAAGCAATAATCTATAACGGATGCGGATGGCGTGGCTTCAATCCGCACGCGAGTCCAAGTCATGGAGGATTGTCGATAATGCTTCTGCTCTCGCGCGTTTCTCAATTTAATTCAAGAATAACGCGGACCCCATAATACAAGCTAATTATTCGATTAAACTGATGGTATACGCCTGATTATTGCGGTGTTTGGATTGTAAAATTTTAAGTATAATATATTCTTGAACTTTATAATATAAACATTGAAATAGAGAAACGTTTAGATTGATTTAAATTGGCACTAGATGAAATTCATATTTTCATATTTATTTATTTATTTATTTATTTATTATTATTATTATACAGAGAGATTTTACTAAAGCATCTAAAAATTTAGCTAAATACAGATCTGGAAATAATTTTGTTGAACTATCAAAATAATTATGTAGGACGCTCAACCTAGTTGCTAGAATGTCAAAACTTTTTACAGCATTATTCACCATGCTTGAATTTCCTACATAATTTATATTTTGATGGTCCAACAAAATTATTTTCAGATCTCTATTTAGTTAAATTTCTAAATACTTCAGTAAAATCGTTCTTTTTATGTACTTTTATTTGTCCTCATAAATATCTGCCTTTCAATTTTTTACGTAAAACGGAAAAATACGAAACAATAATTTTTTAAATTAATAAGAGATCGACTAATAAACTTAAAATAAATTTGTGCTTTCGTTTTTATATAATATTCGTATTTCTTATCGATTCCGGGGTCGATGCATTCTCGAGTTATTACTCGGGAATTCATCGACCCCGAATCTCGATAATAATTCTTTTTTTATAACGTCAAAACTATGTTATGAGGAGGATTCACTTGTATCAATTGTAATTCTCTGATACAGCCTGTGTAATGGGACGTCTCTCCGAAAGATAATCTCTGGAAATAGCAAACAAGTAGCAGCTGGACGCCCCGATCGCCGAACGGCAAATACCGATAACCAATTCGCGAAGGATACGACAAGAGGAAGTGGAGAATCGCACGGATGGGGTGTGGGTGGACGATGCGCAGATATGACGTCGCACACCTTCCATTCGCGGAACTGCATTTCCTATAATCTGCGAGCAATCACTTGATAATTGGCTAGCCTGACCCTACGTATATATACACACGCGCCGGTCCATCTGGACATGTCCTCAGATGGTCATTCGTAGAATGGAAATCCGGCAAACGAACGTCAAGTAATTATCGCTTTCTCTCGCTTTGTACACGTGATGGTCACGTGGACGCATCCCGAACGAAGTCATTGATAAAAATATTCCTGTTTCCTATTTGTTTTCAATCTTTAATAATTCTCGGAACTACCACATCCTAAATATATTTAAAAAAATTTCTGAATAAAAAAAGATGTGACCTTCTCTTTTTACAAATGAAAAGGAAGGTAGAAATTTTCAAGGGTTTCGTGATCACTCGTGGGTCGTTATATTTCTATGTTTTTTAATGTATTTTTCTTCGTAGAAACCGAAAATAATCATTATAATAACGTCAGATTTAAGGAAAAATTGAAACATTGAAATAAAGTGAATAAAATCCCTATTCGCAATCGTTATAAAAGCAATGTGCGACAATTGGGGTGGGGAAAACGGCACAGAGATGACAAATGTTAAATAATGAAAAATATAATTTAATTAACGTTTTGTGGTGCAATATTGCTCGCATTTGATCCAATTTGGAATTAATTTCATGAATAAATTATGAAAGCATAACTGATAGTGATTTTAAAACGATACGAATAAGGATTTTATTCGTTTTATTTCAACGTACTAATTTTTCCTTAAGCTTGGCGTTATTATAATGATTATTTTCGGTCTCTACGAAGAAAAATACATAAGAAAACATGGAAATAAAACGATCCTTGAGCGATCACGAAACCCTCGAAAATTTCTACCCTCCTTGGTAATTAAATTCACAATTCACTTTATTGATAAATGTGTACTTAGCATACAATTATGTTACATTAAAGAATCAAAGCAGACAAAACAAACTTAAGGAATAAACCGTAAACAGTAAGCAAATCAACACAATTACATTTTTTTGTACTAAATAAATGTATTTATTTCTGAAATTCTATAAAGACTGTGGCACACGAAAAACGTAAGACAGTAAGACGAAAGCAGTAAGCGAACGTGCGGCTTCTTTATTGCGTTCGAGCGCATCCTGCCGATCTTTTCTGCAATGACATTGGAACCGTACGCTTGTTGCGCCGTTCGTAAATCAAAGGGGTAAATCAGCAGCCGCGGTGCGCATGGGAATGTTGCTCGAACGTTTCGCGAACGTCGCGGAGGCGGTTTCCGGCTCTCGCGACGGCGTTAACGCGTCGAATTTATGGCACTTTCTTCCGCTTTTCATGCCAACAGAAAGCGAATTGTACGCTGCATCATCCGCGACACAATCCGCTACTGCGCCTGCATTCAAATACACGAATGTGTCCGCGTGAACGGTAATCTCGTACGTGTACACGCACGCGTGTATTGGTAAATTGCTAGTACCGCGGACAGAGTTTATTCTAGTAACACAGTTTCGGCTGCTCGTTCGCGAGTTTGTTTGGGTCCATCTCGCTTAAGAGTGGGCGGTTCCGTGAAGGATGCAGGAATGCCGCTCTGATTTTGCTGCTGCTGCTGCTGCTGCTGCTACCAGGGGGTGGAAGATCATTGGCGTGGAATCGCAAGCATCTCGCGATATTTTTAGGATCCATTTTTTAACTCGGCCACGAGTGCGATTCTGGTGAAATATAAAGATGTTCCAATTGTCAAAAGATTGATTTTCTTAAACGACAATAGCGAAATTTAAACCGATCTATTTTACGAAAAATTGATTTTTCTAATTAAAAAAGGCTATTTTAAACCGATATCTTTGTAAAGAATCGCCTCCTCTTTTTAACAAAGAGGGATATTTCGCAGCGATTTTTTTTATAAAGAATTGATTTTTACCCGGATACCGCATACTGTTAGTAAAATGATATGTTATTAATCACGTAATTTTCCAAAGCAGATCAACGTGCATATTGCTCATTTACTACAACAACGACACAAATAAAAAAGCAAAGTTTTTTAGAAAATGAGTTTAAATATTTTAAATCATTAAAATTTCGTAATTTTAATTTTGAAATGCAATTTTAATGATAAAATCGTAGAGGAATGAAAATACCTACAGTGGCTGTCGAAAGTTTTCGATCAACATATAATTTTATGATAATTTTTGTCAAATAGTCTTTCAGTTTTGAATTAAAAGTTAATAAAATTTTTGATATAATCAATTAATTTAAAAACAAGATATTTTTAATACTAGAATACATTATGTACTTGTATACTAAATATTTATTTGTAAAGATTTTTAACAGCCGCTGTGTGTGTATGCACTTTTAAAATATATTTTATAAAGTTATTTTTTCTCTTTAGTTTCCTTCTTCGCAAGCAACTTAAAAATCGCATTTTTAGTTATGTACCAAGCGGGCAATATATCGCACTTTGAGAAGAAAAATATAACTCAAAAAAGTAAATTTTTTTAAATATAAGCCGAAAGAATTTATTTAGAACAAATATTAATAGAAAAAATGACATTCTATTATCTTATTAGAAATTTTACTTAATAATATAACAAACCCTCGAGTAAAAAAGAAATAGTTTATAATTTTACTTTTTTGTATCACGATCTTAAAACTTGTTCTGTGTATTTACTTTCAGTTGCATTATTTTTCTTTTTCACGATATGAGTCGCGTTATTCTGCGACAACCGTAAATAACGAAATCGGAAACTTTCTTACGAACGTGATGTGAGATACGAAAGAAGAATGGAAGCACGTTCTTCTCCTCACTCGATTCTTCTTTGCCAAATTGATTTGCAGCGATTAACATTGTCGTTAAAAATCGTAATAGGTTTAGTTTAAAAAAAAAAAAAAAAGCCACAGAATAAAATCTCTGCGAGTACACGCGCGAGTGAATCTCGAAGGGGCATCATCGCTATTAAATTCCTCGACAACTCGTAGATTTGTATAACGGGCTGCAAAGCAATTATATGCTTTTGCAGCTCTCTAAAGTTAGCTCGGTGCGCGCGCGCGCGCGCGATCATCAGGAAAAGTAGCGGCGCGCTATCCGCCGCGACCGCCGCGCGTTTCCCCGCGCGGTGGACATTTCCATTCAGAAGTTGCAACTGCGGTCGTAGCGATAAATAAATTCGTTTACGCAACGGGCGGCCCCTCGACGCCATTGACGAAAACTGTTTATCGCGGGAGTTACGTGTCGGTTTGATACTGATAAAATACACGCGGAAATTCACGCCGGAGGGGGACGCGATGCAATTAAACTCCCGTATTATTATCCCGAATTTTAACTTTGATAAATAGCCGCTTATGATTTTTCGCAATTATTTGCTCGCAGCGCGAAATATAATTTTAACGAATGAAATCTGACGCCGTGCAATTAAACCCCCGTAATATTACTCCGAATATCGATTTCGATAAATAGCCGTATTTAATTTTTCACTCTCTGACAATTATCGCCCCTACAAAGCGACGTGTAATTTTTACGAGTGACGAATTTTTTTGGAGATCCGTCGTCTCACGATCGTCTGGCACGAACGAAACTTTTAGCATATTTTTCAAGGTGCATACTCATTGCAAGCAGCAAGGCATTTATCTTTTAAGTTGCACAGAAGGCTAGAAATTACAGCCAGCTATCCACTCCTGGCTCTTCGCTTTCCACCTTAATCTTGTTTAACTTTTTATAAGCGCACCTTGGTGGTCTCTGTAACAGCCCGATACTTACAGCTACTATTTAATTCCGCTGTTTCTTGTCCAAATTCCGTTAACGTGCATTCTTAATAGTAAGAAGATATATCGAGCGAGGAATACAAATTATCAATTACATAAGTATGAATTATTTATTGACCTTAAACCTTTACCACCGTGCTCGGTTACAACCATCTCTTACCTATATATGTATAAAGTTTCTCAAGGACCTGAACGTTTTAAGAATATATTATAGTGCATATGTGTGTGTGTGTGTGTGTGTGATATAAAACAATAATAACGTCACGACGCGGATTTGAGAGGGTAAAATTGGTTCTTACAAAGTGCAGGCACTCGTCGGATCTACTGTTAATTCAGGGCGAAAATTATAATTCATTTGCTGTAGCCATATGTATAGCGCAAAGAGCAAACTCCGCACAACAAAGTTTAACAACATGCAGCCGCGTGCGAGAAAGACGCATTTGCGCGTGCTGAAAAATTGAATCGTCGCTTTTTATTATTCTCCTTAAAATATTCGTCTTGTGTCTCGAGGAAAAGAAGGAACGAACCCCGATGATCGTGTAAATCCGTATGCGAGCTGATTCGACTGGAGGATCCAATCGTGGTTATAGGTTGCGTTTTCGTCGACGAACGGCGATTCTACACCGTTGCTGCCACCGAAGGGGTTGTTGGTTCGCCGAGGGGTAGGTTAAGGGTTGGAAGGCGGAAGTGCGGCAAGACGGTGCCGGCAGCGGTGGAAGGCAGCGGACGACGACGGTGTAGGGGGGCGCGGGTGGGCCGAACGGCCACGAAGGAAGGCAGAGGCAGGCTCGTCGAGGGGTTGAAACGCAGAGAGCGGCGAGGGGAGGAAAACCGTCGTGAACGCGGGGGCGGGGGCGGGTGCGAGGAGGGCGCGGTGGTGGTCGGGGGAGGCCGGATGGTGAGTGGGTGTACGGGGGGATGGGAGGGCGAAAGGGCGAGGGTTGAAACCGACGGCTGAGACGCGAGGGGGATGAGAAGGCAAGCAAGACCACTACTACCGCCTCACCTCGCCTCTTTGCTACGCCACGCCTCGCCTCACAATGCACCGGATTAGCGATTGTATTGATCCGCCCTCGCGCTAGTCCCTACAGAACCCCGCTTTCGTCCTCGTCCTCGTCCTCGTCGTCGTCGTTGTCCTCGTCCTCGTCCTCGTCCTTGTCCTCGGCGTCCTGCTTGCGAGAAGGAGCCACATTTTGGACCGCGTGTAGCCGCCCACCCTGCTTGGCCACCCGGCATTCGTTGCCGCCAGCCCGCCTTGTCACGACACCACCGACGCCACGGAAACGCGCGAAAGAGGACACTAAGAAATTGCGCCTCCCTCTCTCGATCGATTATGCGAATCTATCGTCGCGCGTTTCGACGATAAAGTTCCGTTTATTGAGATGTATTGACTTGCGTAACTCGAATTGTTATTTATTTTTATTTTTTATTTTTAATCGACAAATTATTCAAAATTAAATAATTCAGAAATTAATTTATTATCTGTTTCTTATTAGATATATATTTGTTTACAATTAATCGATAAAGGCATTAGCCTCAAATGCAAAATGTAAAAATAACAAATTATATAAAGTATAACGTATAAACAATAATTGTTCTAAAAGTATTAAAAAAAATTTTACAATGTCATCTCTATCTGTGGCTTTATTATTCTTCAATTAATAGTTGCAATTCATACTTTTTAATTCAGCTTTATATATTTTTATCGTTCAATTCGCCAGCTCGAAAGCTATCAGTGCCACACTCCTCCCTCCAATGCTATATACGAAAGCCACGTTCACCCTATTTTGGTTCGTTACCCAATGCCTGACGCAAGGAAAAGTGCAAAGCAAGATGCCATCGGGAGGCGTACTGCTGACGCGCGTACGACGCGTCAAGAACCCGAAATGATCGTGGGAGTTCCCGTGCTGTGCTGACTGAATTTGTCCGCGTTGCTCCCAAAAAAAGGACTTGCCAGTTGTAACCTCCACCGAGCCATTCCACGCTCGTCGCGTTTTCTACGTGTCGTAACCGTCTTCTATTCCGCCGTCCTGAACCGCGTCCCGAGACTGGAGGAGGGTCGTAGATGCCGAGTAAAAGCGTATACAGGACGAACGGTTGCTGACACTCGCACGGACCGCGCGGTTCGCCGAGTTTACGCGAATCTTTTTTTCCTTGTTCTACGAAAATTACCTCCCGTAAATGCCGCGCATTTCCCTTTTCTCGTCTCTTTTCTCCTCTCTTCTGCGCGCTCTCCCAATTTTCAATCCTCCCTCTTCGTGCTGACGCTGACGCGACAGATAGGGAAGAATCGATGCGTGCATGCATGTACCTACACGCGTGCGAAAAATTCGAAAGAGAGACAAGTATATAGTGAAAAAAAAAAGAGCGCGTTCACTCCGAAGAGACGATCCACTCCAAAAATATATCGAAATCCCCGAAGATTTCGTTTCTCTCTCTCTCTCTCTCTCTTCTCGTGTCTCGATTTTAGCCATGTGCCATCCGAGAATATTGACTCTCAGCAAGCACCAGCTTTTGGTCCACGTCGCGTCCCTGATTCATCCACTTCTACCGCATCGGACTAACATCGCCACGGCGGAAACTCTGTGAAAAGGGAGGGATGCGGGAGGGCGGAACGGCGCTCTGCTGACACTCGCTCGTCGCGCCCAGAAATCCGAAATTCTCACAGAAATCCCTTTTTCATAGCACGTAGCACCAGCGCGACCGTTCTCGAAAAGCCGTCGACGACGACAACGGCGACGACGGCAACGAGACGCGGTTAGAAAATCGGGGTCGCACGTCAGAAGTCATCGCAACAACGTATACCTTAGGGCGTGTTATCCGCCCTGCGAGAATTCACGAGCGTTACGACGAAACAGGTTTCCGCTAAACGAACAAGCTGGACCAAAATCTGGGTTGATCAATTTCGCAGCTAGGACGGGTTCAAGGACGTATATTGTGTCCCTGCACAAAAGGATGGATAATCGATAACCGATTGGAATGATGTTTGCGATTGCACGTAATCTACAAATTCATTCATAAAGCTTTCGAAGCGATAAATTTTATATTGTTATATAATATGTACCATATATATATATTTATTTACTAATAAAAATATATAGTAAAATATATATATATAATATAATATTTGTAATAAAAATATATATAGTTATTATATATTATCATATTATTTGATGTAAATATGTCTCTATTAGAAACGTAAAAACTGCAAGATAATTTAAACATGGTAGCGTGAGAATGGACGACGCAAAAGAGGAGTCGGTAGTAATTAAATCGTGGAAAAACTTTGGCTTACCTTCCGTGAAACATAAAGTGTGTGAGATATATATATATATATATAGAACGAACACGGACAGAAGTTACGGAGAAACTCTTATTATTTTTCGGGCGTTACAATATAGTGTGACGAATAGCTGTCGGACCTCGGGGACGGTAGTATACATCACCCAGTTACGAACTGGGTTGAAGTCAGATAGCGGAAGGTCGGGTGGCCATTTTGCCGTGGAGATACCATGGCAGAACGGTTGCCAATGGGGTTTCAGGGAGAGAACGACGGGGGCGTACGAAGGCGAAGGGGTCGCGAAGTAACGCGTAGTAAGCGGCCCGAACGTTAAGCGTTAACGTCCGACGAGGGGTTGTGCATCACACACGAAGAAGGGCTCCTTTGCGCCTTGGCAAGGCAATGCCCTTTCGCTCATGGGTAGGAGCCTGCGGCGGAGGGTGTTACGTGCCTATAGGTCCTCGCGAACCGGTGGGGAAGTCAAGGGGAATGGGAGGGGGGGCTGATGGTCGGCGCACTTACCATCCTTGCTACGGACGCCATGTCTCCGTGTCTCGTTTAGTCAATGTCGAAAACCGACTTACCTAGCCCTCTTCCTCTCTCTCGCTCGCTCTCGCTCGCTTTATCGCTCTTTCTCCCGCGCGTTCCTCCCGTTCTTCCTTATACTCCTTCCTCACAACCCCTCTTCCTCGCTGCGCGGAGCGGGGTGCTGTGCTGCTTCTGCCCCTTTTATCGGTCTCTCTGTTTGCTCTCTTTTCCGCGTCCGCGGCGGCGGCGCCGCTACTTTGGACCCCGAAACTTTTTGGTCGTGTTCGTAGACTGCTGATAAGTTGGCCTCGTTTATCATCTTCCGGGCTGATATTAACGAGATGCTACTCTAGCCGCAGAATCTACCGGATTCGAATCGCGAGAGATGTTACAAACACTTTTTCGCGAGGGCCACAATAATTTATGCGATCGAGCATGTATGCACGACAAATCTCAATGTCCGTGAATAAATCTACACTTGTTGCGAACCGATGAACGCGAACGAGCTCTACTTCTCCACACGCCGCATTCGGAAATTCCCATAAAATCGAGGCGATTTATATATCGTCATCGATTTATCGAACACGGTACGGTTCAACAGACAAATAATTGAAATAATCTGAGATTAAAAGATTCGTCGCGCGTAAAACTTCCGTGGTTTCCAGTTAATAGATAAGCTCAAATATAATATTGCAAATATAAATATGCTTATAACAAATAAAAAAAATATATACACGGATAAATACATACATACACACACAACACATACATACATATATATATATATACTATATATATGTATATATGAAATGAGATTACCTGTAGCTTTACTTATGACATCCGGATTGAAGCAATTGTTGTTTTAACAACGTCTCTCTCAACGGTGTCTCCGTCTCGGCGACAATAGCGGCACATTTATATGCGGAGACGGAGTGTGCATTCGTTGAGAGATGAAAAGCTCCGATATGCAAACGATCGCACGAAGATACGTACCGGGAAGTTTTTCACGACGCACCGGGCGGTTGAACGAGCGCGTCATTAAGATCGCACTTCCTTCCTCTCACGTCAGAGAGGAAAGGACCGAGGACCATAATTTCCTTCGCTGTTGGTTGGTCCGTCCTCAGGTCCGCCCCGTTCGTGCGATAAAAGTAAAAAGTCGCGCGGAAGTGAGGGAACAGTCGCGCATAAAAAAGACAGGCCAGACGTCTGCCGAACTTTTACTCTTAATGGAACGGGTCAGGTTCCTCTTATCAATTTATAGTTAGCCCCGTCTCGTGACCCATTAATGGCCCGAGGCGAGACAGCACTGTCCCCGGCCATTTCGCCCGCTTTACTGCCGTCTGGATGTAGTTTATGGTCGCAAAGCTAAACTCTGTATTAATTCCATGAAAACACACCTAAAATCCTGCCATAAACTCGACTCGCACCGGTGTGAGCTGAATTCTACTCGTTGTTGCATTCTCCTTGTTTGGCACGGGGGAAGGGGTTCTTGAGAGTGGCAAATGTTGATAACGTTTGAAATTATTTCATTTTTTCCCTTCTTTTTTATTTCGGATTGTCACTTGCGCAAAGAGGATCGAGAAGGGGAGGGTAGGGATTAATCAACATATTTGCATAATAATTGCGCGTACGTAGCTTATCATTATTCAAATAAAAAGGAAATTTTTTGTTTTTGTATGTTAAACATAAAATTTACGCTGAGGATTGTCATCATTTTTATTATTTCAAAAATCTTAAGACTTTTTTATACAGTTAGAAACCTTTTTTTATATTACAAGTTCATGCTATAGTACAATTTGGGAGTAACGAAGATTAGAATATATTTCTCATTTACGAATATCTTTTATCAAATTCGTATCTCTATCCAATCGTAAATTTCTTTACAAATATATTTTGATATTAAAAGTTTGATATGTCGTGACCATATGTCACGTTTGTTTAAATATTAAATATCTGAATGATTTGGCAATTTCAGCATTTTTATCATTTTCGATTTATGTTAGTTTTCATTTATTTTATTAATTCATGTTGAAACAAAATTTCATAAATAATATTATTTATTTAAAGCTTTCAATCGAAATGTGTCAGAATATATCAGTTTTTAATGTTAAATATTTCCATAACCGTTTCTTTCTATTAAAAACATTTTATCTCGAATTTTTTACATAAAAAAAATACTCTTATACTATACGCATACCTAAAATATGATTCGATCGCATCGCTTCTACTAGAAATAACGGAAAGCTTTATTACCGTATTTTTCAACTGTCATACGGTCAAGCAAATTTTCCAGAATGTTAACTATCGTCGTAATCGCCGTCCATTGCCATAAAACGGTGATTTGGCGGGCGAGGATTACTCTCGCAAAGAGCGGTAATTATTCAATCGGGCGATCAGGGTTTTTTTTCTGATAGCACCGCCACGATCCGCAATATCTCGCGCGCATACCGACAGCCGCGTGTCGCTGACGTCGTCGTAAAAGGCGCTTAATTACCGCTAAAAAGTTTGGAAACGAGCGTTCTCAACGATTCGTCTGGAGGAGTTTTGGACGAAGGCTTGGTAGGCAGGCAAAGCGACTCGTTCTCCAACCTCATTCACCTTCGGTCGACTCTTCCATGGAAGGGGTTCCCGTTTAACTACTCGAACCTCGATAATTCTCGACGTGGACTCGAACAATTTCGCCGAAACGAATTCGTGATCCTGTAGCGCGCGACGGAGCGCGCAGAGGGTAGTGGAGTGAGTCGGGCGCGAGGGGTTGGGGAAGGGGGGGGGAGGGGGGAGAGGGGTGTCGGTCGGCGTGGTACCACCGACGGTGCCGATGGAATTACGTTCTTCCCCACACCTCTTACGAAAGATCGTATATACTCACATCTAGACGCGTATATATACGTGCACGCGCTTATAGGCGCGTGGACGAACACGCGGGCGCATGCATGCACACATACATATACGCTGTCATATACTCTCATCTACGTATGCCTGCGGGCGTACGTGTATATTTATGTACGTGTGAGTATGCGTGTGTGTGTGTGTGTGTAATACGTGCTCGTATCCCAGCGGTAGCGGTGGCGTGCGTGCGTGTCAGACAGACGATGAGAAAGAGCTGGTGCATTCGAGGTATCCGTGCGAGCTTGAAGGGACGTGGAGGGTGGGTCGGGTCGAGGGTGGTCGAACGAGGGCGAGGATGGAACGAGCGGTAGAACGGAGGATAAGAGAAAGAGGGATAGAGAGGATAGAGAGAGCGCAAACGAGACAGAGAGGACGGGAGACGCAGGGGTGTAGGTTTACGACTTCGGTGTGTGCTAGTCTGGCCGAAGGGGGTGGAAGGTCGTATAAGCGGGTGGGCCACCCCATGGGAGGACGAAGGGTGGCTGTCGGGTGGATGGTGGGACTCCGGCAGTGCCGGAAAGGGGGTGGATAGCCTGGGGGCGGCTAGACTTCCGAAACAGTAAAACCACGTCGGTGTGTGCGTCCCCGTAACCACCACCGTCCTATTCCAGCGACCCGTCCTCTCATACCCTTACCAGAGGCCTCTCTGTCCTTCTCTGCCTTCGCCGCATCTCCCGCGCCGCCGTCTCGCCGCTTCTCGCTTTCCTTCTCTCTTTCTCTCCGACGAACCGCCATCCCTCGCTGTGCCTGCAGCAACCCTATAAACCCTGGTCGTCCGCTGGCGCTAGCTCGTTCACTCGAGCGATGTATCCAGACGTAAGCGAAGGCCGTAATTTCGCGAGTGTCTGCGTGAACCATTCCTACCTCTCTCGCTCTCTCCTACCGTCTTTCTCCCTTCTCGCTCTCTCCCTTTCTCGACACTCTTCCTCTGTCCTCTTCCTTCACACGTCTCCGTTCTTGTAAGGTTTCGAGAGTATGTATATACATGCGACGAGCACATCGTCACGCGCACGTGTACGACACGCGTACACGCGCGTCATACTGCGCGCACACACACACACACACACACACAGGAACGTGCAGACACGCACGGGGGAAAATTCGGTCTGTCGGGACGTCGGATGGCTACGTGTCCGAGAGATATCCCGAATGACGGTACCTGATCAATCGAAAGACAACCGGAATCCTGTGCGCGCGGCTATATTTTGTTCGTATGACCGTAAACGAGTCGATTTGCACGAGATGCCTATGAAGTCTTCAGAGATTTCCGATGTTATTTTCGAGAGAAATGATGGGAGAAAGAACGCTCTCGGAGAGTTAAGAAGATAGTCTCGGTCCTCTTGAGACGATCTTGCCTGAAAACTCTTTCCAGTGGCTCTATACGCTCGCCGCTTGGTAGGATCAACGAGGATTAAACTACGCGCCGTTTAATCATTCAGATAAATATTCATTGGGCAGAACTTCGTCGGCGGACTCGCGCGCAGCGGCCGATTATTATCGTCCCGGCGCGACTCTATTTCGCCTATATCTATTCACGCCGCGCTCGCTCGTCGACCGACGAGCGTTATATCTCGCCCGATATGTATATGGCGTTTTATATATCGGACTTATGACGCGCGACGAGGCCTTTACCCGAAGCGAGGACTCTCGATCTCTTTTTTCGTGGCGGCTTTGCTCTTTTGCGATTTTATGGCATCGCTCATAGGCGGGAGGGAGAGCGAGCGGGCGGGTCCGGTAGACCCGCGATATTTCGCATATCAATAGCGGACGGCAGGGCCGCGCCCGATTTGAATTTCAAAACCTTAAATAGGAGGCCGTGGCTATAAGATAGTACAGGCGATATACCAGTTTTAATAAAGCCCGGGGGTCGCTCGTAGCGCCCGCCGCGTCGGGCGCAACGGGAGAGCCTTCTCCAGTTGTGCGGACGTAACGAGGCTAACGTGCCGCTTGACAATCAAAAATTGCTCCTCGTCGCGTCGCTTCGGAACGTTGATCGCTCGCGATTTATGTTTCTCAAGCGAGCTGTCCTTCCCCAGTTATGCATATCGCACGTTGGACGATTCGATCCTTTGAAATCGTAGCTCGACATACATGCAAAGTGATCCACGTCAATCGTCCAATTCAGAGAATTTTTTTTCATCAATTTCGAATCGATTTATCCTTTACAAAAATGTCGAGGCGACTATAACTTAATATATCGTATGCGATACGGTTTAACTATGGAGACGGAAACTATTTTTAATTAATATTCGCGCGTGATGGTTTTATTGCCCTGTCTCTTATTTCCTCTATAACTTAGTATGAATAATGCTATCGTAATTAGCGTGACCTCTTTCGGGAATTCTTGCATCCTCACTCTCTTTCATTCATCAAATCGATCCGCAACGTGACGTTAAGCAAGGGCGCTTTATCGCCGATCTGACAATTTTAACGAGTTAATCTTTCGTGAGAAGAAATTAATATCTCTTTGATAAATAAGAAAAAGAGAATAAATACTATATTATTTTAGTTTATTGTGAAAGTGATATAAGATATAAGATTTTGTAACTTTGTAACGTACCACATTTTTAATCGCTCCAACCTTTAAGTTGCAAGAATTCTCGCCTTACTATTAATTATGTGTTATATCTTTTGTAAGAAGCTATATAAGTATTTCATACATGAATAAGGACGGCCTTTTCAGTTTCGTAGATAGATTCTCTTTAAAATGTTTAATATAATTTTGAATTTATTTCAGTTATCATTATACGCATTTTATTGTTGCAAACATTTTGGTTTTGACGACTACCTTACCTATCTACGAATTACAGACCACTCAACCGTCTACTTTTCATAAGGAATTTGCAAGTGACATTAATATGTGAGAAAGAATTTTATACGTTACAAATTATTTTTTTTTTGGTAGCGGACTAATAACGGCGTTATCCTATTCTTTTGTTACTGTAAAAGTAACGAATTTTACAATTATTTTTATCATTACTTTTTTTATTTTAAACCTATTTAAGACGTAATTTTTTATATATTCTTCAATCTTTGACCGGATTCATAGTTTGTTCTTATTTCAAGATCGTTTTAAATCTAGTACGGCTTTGTGATTGATTTATGATGTCTTAAAAATACTATTATATAATATAAACAGTATAAACCAATCACAGAGAGCTGTATTAACATAAGAGCAAACTTTATGAATATTCAAGAGAGTAAATTGGTTTACGTTGTTTTTAAAATAAATCCTTTTCTCAGAGACGCATTAAACGAACTACAACGGGTTAATATTGATTAACGTTTTCTTGGAAAATTATCGTTCTTGAATCTTTAAGTTTTCCTCGTTTGAATTCTTTGTTCTCACTGGTTACGGCTATGGTAGCGGCATTGAACATCGTAAAACCGACCTATCCCAACTCAATAATTCTTATTTCCCTGCTGTATCCTGTATTTTCGTAAAGTCCTGATGGAGCGGTGGACCAAACTCGGGGGTTGGCTTCATCCTCCAATCGTTCCACGTTGCTCTTGACTATCCTCGATGAAAGTTTTTAATTTGTTTTTCATTATGGCCGTGAAAAGACGTACCATCTCTGTCCCTCCTTTCCGTCATTCCTCTCGCTCTTTGCGCCTTCGATGTTAGCTTGGCGTTATCGTATACGCGCGTGTATATTTGTGTGTTGGGTCGGTGGCGGATTGTCGTATACACATGCACATATACTGCACATATATACACATGCACATGGCAGAATGCACGTCTTTGCGCTTGTTGGGGTTTACGGTCCGTATCTTTATGCGCGTGTACGTGTTCGAGAG
>NW_017296881.1:835275-843289 GCF_001594075.2 Trachymyrmex cornetzi | reverse complement strand
GGAGAAATGGCTATGGATGGGTGTCGGTGAGATACGGCTTTGCGAGGGAACGCGAGGGAGTGCGAGAGGGTGAGTGCGTCTAGACCGGGGTGAGACTGCGTCACAACCCTGGCCCCGTATCGCGAGGGGGTTCTGTTTAACGACAGACTATCGAGGGATGGGGATTCACCTGCCAGAGAAGAACGCCCTGGTACCCTTTCCTTCTCTTTCCTTTCGCGCTGCTTTTCTCTCGCTATATCTTTCTCTTCCGCCTCGCCGTTCGCACTCTTTACGACAGTCAGCGACGGTGTTAATTGCCCTGTTGCCGTCGACATTCCGTTCCCTTTAAACTTACGGGTTAAAGGGCGGACGAGAGATCATCCTAAACTGTCCTCGTACGATGCATTTCAATCGTAATCAGTAGGGGATTATGTTGCACACGTCGCAATGCATAGAAACTAGTCGAAACCTCACATCTCTCTCTACTTCGTTAAGCATTGATTAGTACGATCAAGAATACGTTTTATATCAAAATGTAAAATTTCCAAATCGTGATTTTATGAATGATATTCATTTTCGAACTATTGTTACGATCAATTGTTGAAACGATACAATATATGTTTATTATAATGTTCATTATATTGCTTATTGTTATTTATTAGTATCCATTATTTAATATTTAACATATTATTTGTTGCAATTTTGCATTTCTTATTCTCGTCACTCGCCAGGTTTTTTAGTTTATAACGTTCTCGCTCTATTTATTCTAATATTTTCAGCAAATTTTCCGCAATTTTTTTTCCATTTTAAAAAATTTATTTATATCTGTTTTATATTACATATTTATCTGTTTATGTAACGTCGTTAGAGAACTGATCTTTTTCGAGGCAATGCAAATCGGCGATTTAAAGCGTCATTTACTCAGGATTAGCTTTAACGGAATAAACAATAATAGTTTATCAGATCTGTGTCGCGCATGCAGATAAATGATGTTTGTGGCCACGAATGAGATTTTACGACAACGCGGTGCTCTCGAAATTGACGTCGCTCTACGAGTGCTCCTTATAAACTTACTTTACTTCCGTCGTTTTAAATAATTACGCTCTTAATGGGGAAGCTGTGTCTAGACTAGGGAGAGACTGCGTCATAAACCTGGTCCCGTATCGCGCACGGAGGCTCTGTTTAACACACTATCGAGGGGTGGCAGACTCATCCGCCGTCCCGACCACCCTTCCGCCCCTCGTTCGCACCACCCCACGCTCTTTGTCCTACTCTTTACGACTGCCGGCGCGCGGCGTTAACTGCCTTCTTCCCGCCAATATTACGTTCCCTTTAAAGCCGTTTCGGGGTATGGTGGTCAAGTGCTCACGGATATCGCGTTTCAAGGTTTAAACGTGCACCTGCACGTATCTCTATATCGCGTCTTTAAAGCTGTGTAGGACAGTTGACGAACGACGCATTGTAACGCGTTTAACGACATTAACTACATCAACGTCCACTATAGCTCTGTTCAATTACCGATAATTCTTTGTTCGTTAACTTATCACTGTAATTGCGCTCGAAAATCTTTTCATAGAATTCGTAAAGTTTCTTGCATATTTAGAAACGAATATACATTTCAATCACGAAATTTCACTTCAATTTTGAAATATTGACGTTCAATACGTTCAATAATACAAACATGTATTTTACGTATACTTATAACGATGTTTAAGAAAATGAATTAAGTTAGTGAGTAAATTTTTCTTATCTTCTTTTTTTATTTTTTTATTACTAGCTTTTAACATTACCAATCGTAATTTCGCTGCAGTCGTACACTTTAAATTTCTTACAATGAAATCTCACTCCAAGAAAGTGAAAATACAACCACCCTTGAAAATATTTCACTCTTTGAAAAAGAGTGATTGTATTTTCAAGGACGCTTGTATTTTCACTCTCTTGGAGTGAGATTCCACTGCAAGAACTTTTTGAGTTCAAGAAAATTTGAATTCAAGAAAATGATATGTTCTACAATAGTTAGTTTTTACTGTAATTAATTAATCATTATTGTAACAAAATTTGTGAATACAATTTCTTTTACTAAAAACGGGCGATTGCATAAATTGATTAAAATGAGCTGAAAGTAAGTGAAAAAAATCAATCTTTGGATCAATATGTTTTTAAAGATTATGTTTACGAATATGATACTTCATACAGAGATTTATGCTTTTTATTTATCATGTAGAAACTATATAGGAAAACAAGTTACGTATTTTATGATTAAAATAATTATTTTTTACTTATATTAATATTATAATTATATTTATACTATAATACTATTATCTTTTTAAATACAGTAGTGACATTAAAATAAAAACTGTATTTTTTGTACGTTTATCCCCATTTAAAATATATTATTGCTAATCGCGAACCGTGTGATAATCATAATCCTGAATACGGATCTAATTTTTGCAGTTTTATTTAAAATTAAATAACTTATTTGTGTAATATTGACGTATTCAAGAATAATGTTTTTTTTTAATATTTAAAGGATATAATGAGATATATTACAACGTATACAGTATTTTAAAATCTTACTTTGATTTTTTCTTAAAAAAAATTTTTCAAAAACTATGACAACTATCCCGGTCTCCATTATATTATTTAATTCGAGGTGTGTTTGAAACTAATGAAAAATCCTAAATTGCACAATTTTGACTTGTATTAGAAAGAGAGCTCTAATTAATAATAGATCATCAAGAGATATGGGAATTCATCTGACAACCTCGCCACCTCCGCCTCTGCTCTTATATTCACTTCTATCTCGCCCTTTACCGCAGCCAGCGGAGTGTTAACTGCCTTGTTTCCGGTGATATTCCGTACCCTTTAAAGTTATGCCGAGGGTGCGAGCGAAGGGAGGACAGAACAAGCTGGCAGACCGTAACTTTGAAACGACACACTTCAGAAGTCACATGAACGATATATGGACGAGCGACATCATCACGAAGTTGTGTAAAACATGATCTACGCTTTTTCGCATCCTCGTTTCAACATCTAAATATGCCGATCGGCATCGATATTCTAACGCTTCGTGCAACCTCGCACATACGCACGCATACATATTTCTTTATGACGCACACGATACGATAATGGACATAAAATTTACATTCCAGTAATACTGTTCTGAACTCAACGCAAGCAAAAGCATTTTTTTTACGCTCTGCAAAACTGATAATAGTTTATGACTGATTTCTGCGATTTCCACTTGATAGACGCACGTTATCTGGTGATACAGAATTGATAAAAAGACGCGTTTTTCACTGACATGTTGCTACATTATTTTTTTATTTGAACGTGAAAGTCGCTTAGTAAGTTTCTAAATACAACAGATGTAGTAAGCCTTAAATTATAAGATATTGGCTACTCACAGTCGAATGTAAAGAGAATAATCGACTATGATTAATGAAAATTTCTTACAACTTAAGTAAGATGTACGATCTCCGGATCGATTCGCTAGACATTGATTTTGTTTTGCAAAAAATCGCTTCAAAATAGTCCTCTTTTAATTAGAAAAATTAATTTTTGCAAAATATATCGTCGATTTAAAATTAATATTTTTGTTTGGGGAAAATTGAGCTTTTGGAGATTGGAACATCTCTAAGTTTTAAGACTCACTACGCATATTGTATTTCGGGATTAAGAAGAGCATGTAACATAATCCCCAATTTAATTTGTATGCATATGATTGATATATCTTGATTAGATAAAATTAATTTAATAACTAGCCTCCATCAACGCATTTCGCTGGGGGTGCATTGTCGTAGCGGCGACTTAATGCGAGAGCGTGATCGGTGTGTCGCGCGCGTCCGCGCTTACGCTCGCCCTTGCTCGCGCCGGTGTGCGAGAGCGTGCGAACGGAAAGCAAGACGGTGCAGTGTGGTAGTGGGGCAACGCGGCGGGTGGCGGGCGGCGGGTGGCGATGTGGCGGCGTTGTTAGAGAGCGGCGTGGGGCAGGTCCGGAGCGTCGGTCGATACCGCCGTCTGTGCGCGCCTCCTTCCACGGACTTCCACTTCCCTTCTGTTACGCCACCTAGGTCCGGGTCCGGCTAGCGTCATCAGAGCCTCCCCAGCCTCCCAACGATTCCGTATCTTAAACGCAAGACGTAAGATGCCTAGGCGCCCGTCAGACGTGCGATGCTTCTCTTCCCTTCTTCTCTCTCACTGTCTCTTATCTCTTTTTTCTTTGTTTCTCTCTCCCTTTCTTCTTCTTCTTCTCCTCTCCCTCTCCTTTTCTTCTTTTTCTTCTTCTTGTCTTCTCTTCTTTGGATGAAGGGACCCTGGACGATCAGACCCTCTCTCATCGACATCTCCCGTCGCGCGTGCACTCTCCTCTCGCGAAATACGTGAGGATTTTTGCGCGAGTCGCGCGCCGTAAATACCACTCATCTGCAATTCCGATCGGCACACGATCGATCGCTATTGATTTCTTCGTCGGGTTACGACGTGCCCAGCTATTTTCGTGCCTCCGCGTATCCTCCATTCTTCCGTGCTTCATTCGCTGACCGAATGGTTGGGAATCTTCAAAATATGAGAGAAACTTCGAAAGCTATTTCTTAGGTATTTAGTACTGTACTTCGCAATATTATGTGCCAGGATGTAATCTTTTCGCTAAATATCCAATATCTACGTCGCTCGTATCTGTTTGTCCTACGCGCGCGCGAGTATCATTTACAGAATTTCTCAAGTGAATTCTCGAGTTTCATTGATTTACGGCGGTCCTTTATCTCGCGTGATACGCGCAGTTGGCTCCGATTTTCGCCATCGGTGTGCTCTGATTCCTTTTGATCCAAATGCTCCGAGACTTTCCAAGCAGTTACGCAAAAATATATGTATCTTTTAGCCTACATGTTTATCCTCGTCAAGATGATATCGTTGCAAGATAGCTTTGCTTCAATTTTAATCATCATCATCATCATCATCATCATAAACATTTCCGCAGTTTTCAATCTCTCACGTGTTTCGAATTCTTAGGGCGGTACCGCGAGTACGACCGTAAAAACTTAATAAATGCACCTTTCGCCTCGTGTTTTACACTTTCAATACCCGTTTCATCTTCCAACGTCAAAATTCAATCACGATATCGCACGCAAGCCTCTCTTTGTACCACGACATGATGCAACCAACACATCTAAGAAGAGGACTCTGTACTCTTCAACGCATACTCTTCTTTCTCATAGCGCTTCAACCTTCGCACCATCGATATGACCTCATCTCCTCTCGCGGGAAGCGGATGCGTGAGAGACGATTTATCAGACCGACGCGTCGGCCTCGTCCTTTTTGCGTTTCTTGCGCTCCGCCGACAGGCAGGCAGGCAGAATCCCGTGGCATGAGAAACGCACGCGGGATACACGTGTCGAAAGGGCTACGAACGCACCTGAGCGGATCGACCGATCGCGAGAAGCGCGACCAATCGATTCCGTCATGGGCTCCTCTCGTCGCCCGCCGTGAACAGCGCGCTATTCTTTGTCCGTCGTCCTTGAGGTGTATTGACCGATCTAGATGTCTCGCGATCGAGCCAATCTCGATTGTCGTGCCTTCATTGTAAACCCTATAAGGATAGACCTGTCAGTTCGCTCGGTGGTATCTTCGTTTGCATCAATCTGACGAGCTTCGTTCGCACGCGCTTTAATGTTTCCAGAACCGTTTATCGAGAGGATAAGCGGCGGAGAGTATAAATCGTAAATATCGAGATCTATTTGAATCCTACATAGACTTGGAAAGATCGTACGATCAAACTGTTGGATAAATCTTGCCTCCCGTTCTCACGCCGATCATCGCGGCGTGCGTCGAACTTGCAGTCTATAATTGCTCGCGACGGGGTAAGGCGGTAAATCCGCTTCCCACTTCGCGAAGCGTGAGGCTGCTGCGTGCATAACGCGTAGCTACGCGAGTCGGCTGGCTGGCTAGCTGTCTGGCTCGCTGGCTGATGAACACGCGTGTAAACCATGCACCGTGGCCGATGGCATACACGCGGTTGTATCGAGACGCTGGGATGCATGGAAATGGAGGAGAGAGAGAGAGGAAGCAAGAGAAACAAAGAGCGAGAGAGAGAGAGAGAGAGAGAGACAGGAACGGGATGGCGTTCGCGGGGGGTTGGATTGTGGCGCATGAGTAGATTACGCAATTATCTTATGAGCGCGGCGCGTATACGAATGCTCGCGTAGCCTCACGCGAGGAAGGATGATAGTTCCTAACCCTGAAAGAGTATCCATACATGCACGGGGCACGGGGGTGCAGACACACGTACGATTCCGCACGAATACGTGCGCTCGCGTTCACATCGCGGTTGAAAAAGAAGTTCCTTAAATTGGCGGCATTACACAATTACCCCTCTGTACATCCCTGCGGTCTCCCATTGCGCGATATCTAACCCCGCGTAACCCCGGCCTTATAAATAGTAGGTGTGTTCCTCACCGTGCGCATATCGTACGCACGGCTTTGCGAACTATACCTGTCCGTCCAGCGAGAGTATATACGCCCATCCACTCTCGATGTTATTCAATCTAACACCTACCTAGCTTACACGTTCGAACGATCACGCATCGCTTTTAATTCAGACTTTCGACGCCTGTCCAACGAAACGGCCAATGGCCGAGAGTGCACGATCGGACACAGCATCCTAAACTTTCCCCGCTTACACGGCGTGAGCCGCGCGCTTCGTTCGAATAGCGATTTAATGACAGTTAAAAGCAAACGAGCGTTCGCCAATACGATTACCCGTCCCAGCGGTTTTATCCTTAGTGTCTACTTTCCCCTCATTTTGGCCGTTGTATTTGCGCGTTGTATAGCTTCTTCTTTATACGATTATGGATCGCTCTGCTTTTTAGTTATGCTAATTCACATTACAGCCGATGTATAATATTTTAACGATGAAAAGATGTGAGACTGGCGATCATTATTGTACGCGAGTCTCGTATTATCGCAAATGTTTAATTATTTCCATCAGTCTCTGAGTGACCGCGGATCGGCGAGCTATCTCCATTAAATGGTCCGTTAGACATTCAGTTACTAATTAAAAATCAGTAGGAAACTCGTTTCTTCGATTTCACGAGATTCTCGCTGACAATCGGGGCCAAAAGCTAAGTATATCTTTTCACGTTGATCGTTGCTTCTACTGCTCGCTTGTCTGAAATTGAATAAACGCCACCGTGCTGCTCTGTCGTGGTTAAATAATCATTATCGAATTATCGTACCATTGTTAGAATCATACTGCACTCCGCTTAAATACACCAGTGATATCGATCGTTTTAATGAATTTTATTAGTAATCACCACAGGTCTTGGCCCGATAGAAGAAAATTTCAACTGGAGAGAGCGTAGCAAAATAATTCTATAAAATTCGCATCATTTAAACGATATGATATCCAATCACAAGAATAACTGATAATCGACATAATCAGGACGATTAAATAAAGCGATAATTATTAATTACTTTTCTGAAAGCACATTTAATTATTAGCTGTGATTATTTCGACAGACAGATGATTCCGAATGATTCCGCGGCTTCCGTGCGCGTTTTACTATATGTGTACATCCCGAGCGCGCGTGTCGGGCGATTGATTCACCTGGCATGAGTTATTCACCCCTTCTCTACGTTTACGCATTCATACACGCACGTACGCACGTACGACGGGCACGTACACACAAACACGAGGAGGACGACGACGACGACGACGTGTACGATGCAAAGGTGGCGTGCATCGTCGTTCGAACCACCCTTCTCTTCGCTGCGGCACCGTCCTCCTCGCATTCTAATAGAATTGTCTCCATTATTAAGGGGTAATATCACCTTGTGACTTTTTTTTTTTCATTTTTTTTTTTATTGGCTTAAACACTCCCTAAACTATCCAAGAATGATAGGAAATGTCGATTATGGGGGGGAAAATATTTTAAGTTTATCAAAATAGCGATTTTCTGAGCGTAGTCGGGGAGCGAAATAAGCGATATTTATAAAGCGCTGAGAGTTTTACAGTTAGGGCTTCGAATTTTGTTTGTAT
>NW_017296881.1:830288-835223 GCF_001594075.2 Trachymyrmex cornetzi | reverse complement strand
TTAATGAGACTGCGCTCGGTTTCAGTGGAGAGCCTCGCTTCCGAGTTACGGGCTTCCGCGTCAGTGTGCGTCCGTGCGTGTACCGGACACGCGGCTGCGTCTGGGACGCTCCTTATTTATTCACGCACGCGGTAGAGTATAACTGCCACTGCGATAGCGACGCGCAGAGGGAAGTTTTCTCGCGTCGAGAAACACGCACATATATATATGTGTATGTATGTAGTCACTTCGCAAATATACGTACGTTGCACGATCGCGGGATCAAAAGTTGTGGCGAAACATTATTATTAATTCGAAAGTAATGACGAATTCATTAGATTAGTCGAGAAACACGGAAGCGAAAGTTTGTCGTTTTGCAAGAAAATTGAGAATCCCGTCACATAAAATATTTCAGAACATACTTATTTTTCAAAAATAACTTTTGCAACTACCGTATGACGTAGTTATTTCTCATTTTCCAGTAGCTAGATTTTATTTTTAAACGGCAATTTTTTAGCGAATTATATTCCGACATATTTCTATTAGCCCCAACATGCTTTTACCAGAATAAAATAGAGTAAAGCTCTTTCCCCATGCATTCTATATATTTTTAACGGAGCGAGAGGGATATGGCACGTCGGAAATCGATATTAACGTAAAACAATATTTTCCTATGATCCTGGTCATTAGTCTTTTTTTAGCGAAACTGTATCACGTGTTATGCTCTGACAGATATCCTACTGTCAATCCTCTCTCCCTCCGTAACCCTGAGCCCGGCAATTTCGCAACCCCCGCGTGCACTGCATCGACGATGCGGAACGTCGTATCGCACGTAAGCGCGCCGTTAACTCAGAAATCGATGCACCTGCCGAAAGTCCGGCGGGCCGTAAATCGCGATATATCGACGCGATATATAGTGCTCCCCCCTCGTTTTCTGCGATCGCGTCACGTGTCTGTGTCGGAGCAAAGATAGGATTAGCACGAATATACGAATGCAGGCGCGAGAAGGCAGTTAAAAATGGAATGAAAGTTGCGGTATCGGCTCATCGATACTTCAAGCTGATTTCTTCAATGTTGGGGGGGGGAGCCACAAAAAGATATACCTACAATTCTTATCCGAACAATCGAAATAAATCTTATTTGTAAATCAAAAGTATAAAAAGAACATTTGCATGCTCAATTTTATTTTTTTTTTTACTTCCCGCATTTTATTCATTTTATTTTATTTACTTGGTTATCTAATTTTTTGAATTTCTAACTTCTAATACATAAATATTTTTGTTAAAAAATTGATAAAAAGACTCTTTTTAGTAAAGCATTTGTCACATTTTTTATTTTATTGTAAATAATTTTACATTTAAGATATACGTGTACTTTTTATATACTTTGAATTCTTAATTTTTAAACATTCTTTTATAAATATAATTAATTAAGATAATAGAAAAATTGTGCATATATTAGAAGACAAAAATAACTTTCTATATTGTTTATAAATTGTTTGTAAGATGGAAAATAAAAGAATAAATTGTAAGAAAGACATAATCATAGGTACTATTATAAAATTTAAAAAATTCCTTTTAGTCATAAATAGAGAAATATAGATACCTGATGGAATATCTAATCAAGTGTAGGGTTAAGAAAAAATTCTCGCAATGCCAATACTTTCGTAAGTAACAAAGAGTTGAATCGGACGGAGATGAAGAGACAAGAGGAAAATATAGATTACTTCAGTAGAGACCGTAATTGTCTCTAATATCACGGACTTTGTCGGACATAATCAAAGATCGACCGACATACCGTGACTCTTTCCTTCCTGCCCTTGTTCTTTTGCTAGCCTGATTACAGATCTGCAGATTGATATACATGTGCCTTCCTTTATATATATTGGTTCGGAACAAAGGTTCAGAATGCTGTTTCATTCGTATCATATCTATACATATTTAAAAAAATTTGGCAATTATATCATTCGATAGAAAAAAGTTTCAATTTAAAGAATTTGTTTTTTTAATTGCGGTACACGCGCGCATGAGCGATGATTTTTAACAAAATAATGGCGGTTCAAAAAAGCGGTTGTCCGTTCTTATTTTTAAGACTATCTTAAGTACAGTCTTAAGATGTCATAAGCCACTCGGAAGATTGTATTGGCATTTTAAGATATTACTTAAGACGATCTTAAAATAAGAACAGACTATGAATACCGACTAATGAGTAATCAAATTCAAAATGCTTCTTTTATTTAATTCAAACAACTCAATAACAAAAAATCTTTGAAGCATTAAAAAAAAATGATTTTATAAGAAAAACTTTAAACTTTCACATTAGAGAGTTGAAAATTTTCACAATTTTTTTTTAGGAACATGTGACAGACTCATAAAGTGAGAAAAACATTTTCCGTTTTGTCCAACATGTAATTTTCTACAAAAATGACCAAAGTCGCAGAAATTCAAAAGACAGTGACCTTTCGAAAATAGAAATTTTTAACTTAAAAACTCCTTTTTTAAATTTAAATTTTGTTTATTTTTAACAAAATTACAACTGTTTGAATTTTGAAATTCATAACACTGTACACTTTTATTCTAACCCGACATATGTATCACTATTATATACGTGATGCTACATACTATATAAATTAATTTTTTGAGAAAAGAATTCGATAAATTGAAGAATACAGTTTCACAAAATTCATTCAGCATGTTAAACATATACGTTTTAGTTTTTACAAAATTGATATAGTATTAATAAATTATATATTCATATAAATTTTCCAGGATAAAATCGATTATGCTATTAAATTTCTTTTTCAATTTGCATATGGTTTCTTCTCGACAAAAATTTTATTGATTACTAAGCTTTTCAATTAAAGAATAAATGTCAATTAAATGATTATATGATTAACATTTGGCTTTGAATGCATGAAAAAATCGTCGAGTGAATTGTTGAAGAAGGAAAATCTATTGTTAATATTCATGTATTTTAGGATATTCAAAGAGAGTATCACACACACACATACACATTTATGCGTATATATGTACTTCCATCTTCTCGAAGAAGTCGCAATTGAGTGTGTACCTGGTTGCACCTGTAGTCGCCAATCCGGAACAATCGAAGTCGAGACGATAATGAGAACGACAGACTCGGATTCGTCGATTTTTCTTTTACCCTGGCTGCGTTTGCAATTTTTTTCCGCCATCCACCCTCCCCACTCTCCATCACGCTCATTCCTTACCGAGAAATCTCGGAGACTCGCCTCTATCAGTTGGAGATAAAAGCGCCCTTTTTCCTAAGGACACGAGTGGAAGGACACGAAGACGAAGAGCCTCTTGTCGTACTATCCTACCTCTATAAAAGACCAGCCTTGCGTACGATTGCATGGATTATGTTCGTGTTGGTGAGCGCAATGATGTAAACAGGAAATGACGAATACTTACACTAAGAAAAGAAATTATTAAATCTTAATACATATTTGTTTTAATAGTACTAAATATTTAAACAATATAAAAATATAAATAAAGTAGGCTAATGAGAGTCAGCAACGATAAACGGCGCATTTAGTGAACAATCAATACTCAGGTGTTGATTGAAGTCTTCTATATTTGAATTTTATATTTACATTAAACAAATATTTACTAAATAAAAAAATAATATTAGTCAAATTATATTAACAGTTCTTATAAATAAATATATGTTTACATTGAATAAATATTTAGTTAGTACTATTCAAACAAATATTTATTGAAATTTAGTACAGCCTTTCCAATTTACTGAGAGAAACGAGCTTTTATTCCAATGGAACATTGAAGCATTTCAATTACAAAAAAAATTCGATTTTATAGTTTCGTATTGACATCCTAATAATTTTTTCGTAAGTAATAATATAAGTATCTATAATAAAAAATATATTACTGTAATAGATAAACAAGATTACACCGATATGAAGTTTCATTTTAATTGAATATTCAAACAACTCATTGCTAGAAAAATTTTTCATTAAACTCATAAGATTGTGATAGGATATCATTATCAGGTCGATAATTTCTCAAGTTACTCGGGAATACTGACATCTCACACTAAAACCATTTTGCGAAATAATATTGATAGTAAGAGAAAGAATGGTCGATGCAGTGTTAATCCGACAAGAATATTGCATAATTAACTCGTATGAGATGTTTCGGGAAGAAGTGTTTCCGATAATGATCACGTAATCTAATTAACATGTTATACCTGCGAAATCCTCATCATCCGAACATAGTTCGTAATTGTACCGGCAGCTTTTCAGATAATCGTATAATACCTGGAAATAATCAGCGGTCGGGTTTCGCGGACGTTGAATTTAAAGCTTGCGAATTACTTCCTAAGATATTAAGCGATCCCGGTCTTTCACCGCAGCTCGAATTTCGCCAGGTTGATGCAATCTCGTTTCATCCTATCCCAAAATTCGCGCGCTAACTATGCCGTACACGACGACACGCTCGCGTATACGTGCGCTTGCGTGTACGCGTAATGCTAGAAGAGGAAAGAGGAAGAGAGAAAACAAGCTCCAGTTTTCGCAAAATCCTCATTCGCCGTGCGTCCCGTGAGGTTGGATCCTAGCCACTTCTATCATCCGGGTCTCGCTACCACCGACGAAAGCCGCATCGGGTGCGGCGGAACGAACGAACGAACGAACGAACGAACGAACGAACGAACGAGGGGGACGGAGAAGAGAGTGGCTTAGAAGGGCAAGAAAGACAGAGTGCGTCATGTCGGGTCCCTCTTGCGCCCCTTCGCGCGCGGCCCTTCACGTCTCCCTGCGCACCTCGCCCTTCCTTCGCCGCACCAACCAGCCGGCAGCTTTGAGCTTGCAGCTTTTTGCGGGGGTTCAACCACCTCGCGACTCGGAGCGACGCACGCAGAGGCCTTGTCGGGCTCTCACGCAACCCCCGGTCTCTCGATTGCCGAAAGCGGTACCTAACGTCG
>NW_017296881.1:826440-830178 GCF_001594075.2 Trachymyrmex cornetzi | reverse complement strand
TCGCCGCCACCACCCGCGGCCGACACGAAAGACCTTATGAGAGAACCTCGCGCCTGCATCGACCACGCGAGAAAATTGCATCGTTGCGCTTTAAGTGTTACGAGTGGCGAGCGTGGCAAATCGCTCGGTGGTTGCTTTCAAGACTCGTGAAACTTCCGAGGTCGACGGCTACAATGCACGTGTTACATAGCAGATGCGATATTGTAATTGCGACGGGGAGAGAAAGCATTTGATGTCCTAACAAGATTTGGAATCATAATAAAGTAAACTGAGAAATTGTTGGGTGGGAAAGTATAAATAAGCACGTATATTTTATATTTTGTATAAGTAGTTCACAAGTGTATACGATACAGAGCTACAAATTTGCTGACAAAGAAAGAGTTAATTTTTTTGTCGATAAATCAATATAGTCATTCATTCATAAGAGCAGGTAAAAAAACAACGCTGGCTTTAAACTTTTCACTTTCTTAACTAATTTTCAAACTTTCCTTTTTATCGATACAGAGAACTTTTCATTGATAAGACGTCACACGACAGCTGTACAATATATGACGATAGGAAACTATCCGTAGAATGTATATCGCTTCGGGTATTTCACGTAAATGAGAATGACGAAATTGGCATAAAGAGCGGAACGATGGGGTTCCGTGGTAAGGTGCGAAATGTGAGAGGGGGAGAGGGAGCAGAGGGTGTGTGTGCGTGGTGCAAACGGGGTGTGCACACGTGCGTCGCGCATCGCTTCGCTTTCCACGCAGAGGTTACGGGAGAGTTGAAGAGAGGAGAGGAGAGGAGAGGAGAGGAGAGGAGAGGAGAGGCGAAGGACGAGGGTGCGGAGAGAGGGGCTCTACGTGAATCGCGATGGCGAGAGGGAGAGAACGAGAGGGAGATAGAGAGAGAGGGGGAGGGGAACCGAGAGTAAACAGAATTTGCATGGAAACAGTGTGCCAGTGGGTCGCGTCGAGCTGCGGGTATTTAACGCTGTTCACTTCGCCCCCTCGCCGAACCCCTCGCCTCTTCATCGCCATCCTCTTGAACCTCCATCTCTCCACCCTCCCTAACTCTATCTCTCTTTCTTTTCACTCGCTTTCCCGTTTCGTTCTGCCCTTTCCGTCTTTCTCGCTCCCTCTCCCTTTCCTCTGTTTCGCGGTCTCCTCTCGCTTTAATGTAGCCGCGAGGAAATTGCTCTTTTTAACCGGTAGCATAATTCTTCCACAGCCGACGCGGTAAACGCATTACGGCGGTGACATTATGCATGTAAACGTGGCATTCAGGGGGATGAATGGGCGCGCGCTCGTCCGACTCGCGTCGGTTTCCGAGGGGAGAAATGCGACGCCGCTCAACGATCTCCCAATGACGCGCTCTCGCGATGTTAGCTCCACTTTTGAGGTCGTCCTGCGATGGGAGGAAGAAACGGGATCGCGGGAGGGAAGAGATTTTTCGGTATCTAGGTCGGTTGACTGGAGCGTTGAATCGAGACGAACCGTCGGCGATTATTTGGGACGCGAGGCGCAAGGGGTGGCCACGAGAATTTACGATCGCGTATTTCTGTGGGATCTTTGTAAGTACACACGTACGTATAATACATACACAAACACGGATGTTTAACACATTTACCTTTCGTGTCCTCGCCACTCCTGTCGCGAGACGCAAAATAAGGGAGTTTACGCAAGGGTTTCCCTTTGCGCAACGGGTCCAGCGGAATATATCAGAATAAGTCTCTCAGGCTTGAGAATTTACGTTCGCGGTTAGTCGGCAACCGTCGCGAGTTACCAACACGTCGTCGTTGCATAAACGGAGAGGAGACTTTTTTCGTTTTCGGAAGAACGGGAGAACGCGGTACGACGTGGCAAACAGGGCGGAAGCGCTTTCGCGACATAACAGACGATTACAACGCCTAATAACCTTGCTACTTGACTGATATACTACTACTTACTGGAGAGTGGAAAGTTTCGAGTTTGAAAGCTACTTTGACTAGCGGCAGCTAGTCGACGAAGGAGCCAAGGAGCAGCGGAGGCGGTGGCGGTGGCGGCGACGGCGACGGCGGCAGCGCGGGTGCCGGTGTAACGAAGTTCCTTAACGAGGCTACCCATTTTGTCGACTTAAGTTGATCGATAACTGTTCGCCTACAACGTGCTTTTCAGACACGAGGGCGGGCACGTCGCGCGAGCTCGGCATTATGCGGATTTCAAATGCGGATTAATCTGCTTACCGAGCGCAACGAAGGAGAAGCGCTCGACCGTGTAAATTAATAAAAGGACGGGAAAGAGAAAGAGAGAGAAAGAGCGTTTTTTCGACCTAGCATTCCAGTTTTAATTGCGTCTTTTAGAGCCTAGAACGTCTGATAGAGTTTCGCTGATGATCGGTGTCATGAGATCAAATATAAAAATGGCAACTACTTTTGACCACACTACAAATACAAATGCAATTCCAACGATAGTTCGCGTTATAATTAGGGATGCACCAGATATCCGGGAAATATCCGGTATCCAGTATTATTTGATACTTTTTTTTACTATCCAATCAGATAGCTGGATATCGTCAGTATCTGGTAATATATTTGGTCAAAATTTTATATTGAAAGTTTGCATTATTGCTGCAGAATTTTATTTTGCTTAACTTTCCCCCCTCCTCTTTTTTTTAGAAGAGTACCAGATATCCAACTAAAAAATATTCAGTATCCGGTCGGATAATTATCCGACCGGATATCGGATATCCAAAAGAATATGACAGAGGTCCAGTAGCCGATAATTTTACGATCCGGGGCATCCCTAGTTATAACTGTCGGAATCATAAACATATAATGACAATGAATTAATTCTTTATGATTAGTTAATTTATAATTCGTACAATCAATTTTTAATTTAAACATTTGTTTAATAACAATAATAGAAGAAAGTAATAGCGTGACAGATAATAGAGTAGAAAAAGATTTCGCGCAACACCATTATAACGATTTAAAAGACGAGAACACAACGCGCTGGTAAAAGGCAACGAACAAAATAACTAGTTGAAACTCCGCCGAAGTTTCTCGCGAATCCTTGCTCGCGCATACCATGTTTCAACGACAAATTCGTTGTGTTTGTGTCCTTTTCTCTGTCCTCCTTCCTGCATTCTAGTTAACAATACGGATCACTTTAAGAAAGTAACAGAAAGTCTTCTAACGTCGCCAGTTTTTCGAGATTTGTAGGTCGTCCTTTCTATCGTATAGATCCTTCTATGCATCTATCAACACCTACATAGAAAGAACGATTTTGCTGAAATATCAGAAAATTTAGCTAGATATAGAGATCGGAAGATATCTTTATTGGATCATCAAAATAATTAGGAATCTCAAATATAATGAGCAATGCTGTAAAAGGTTCTGACATTCTTGCAATCAGCTTGAGGGTCTTACATAATTATTTTGATGATTAAACAAAATTATTTTTAAATCTTTTAATATCTATTATTTCTTTCTTCATTTAATGGTGTTACCACTGTTGATCGGCAGGACAACTATCTGTGATTATTATTAATAATGAGCTTTAAAGAATACAAAATAAATAGTTCAATAAAATAATTACAGAAAAATTATTAGCTTTTATCAGTTTACAATTAGTCAAGTTCTTAAGAACATCTATCCCACAGACTACACTTGATGCAGAGAAACGTTAATAGCTCACACCATAAATTTGAAACCTAAGAAGCGAAGTCTAGAATGATGCATCATCTCGGGCGCCGTCCTAGGATTAACGCGTG
>NW_017296881.1:817302-826122 GCF_001594075.2 Trachymyrmex cornetzi | reverse complement strand
GGAGGAAAGAGGAGTCTCGGGTCAACCGGGGTCAAGTCGCGCCACCAGACGCAAGCCGCGCTACCACCCTCCTTCGACCCCTCGCCTCCTCTCATCCAAACGACCCTGCCACACTTCCCCCTCTGCCCCTCCCGCCCCCGCTACCTCTTCTTCCTCCACGCTTACCTCCCACGCTGTCCCCCCTCTGCGCCCTATCCAAACCTCCGCTGCGCTTCTACCTTCGCTTCCTTCTAGCCGCAAGGGCTGCGAGGGGTGATGGCTGGTTGGGTGGGTGGTCAACCACCCCCCGCGCGACGTTCGGCTCTCACGCACGCACCACAGCCCCGCGACCGACGACATCTCCGCTAGTGCGCTGCTTCTGAGGACGGCTTTACGACGACGGTCTTACGCCGTATAAATTCGGCGAGGTGGTTTGACGGGATGTCATCCCTCTTTCTTGCCCGATGAGATTTCCTTCGTGGAGTATCGAAGACCCGACCAATATTTCTACCTGCGAATATTTCGAGTCATTTTAACTTTAAAAAATTAAACGATTTTTACTTGCAACGAATGAAACTTATTCTTCGAAGATTATAATCTAAATGTTATTACTCTATCGTATATTTTTCTTAAGTCTTAAACGCATAATGGGAACTTCAAATTATGATAAGACTCTAGATAGGTGTCCAAATACTGAAGCATAATTATGAACAAAATTGAAGTTAAATTGAAGATAATCTTCAACCTGTCTCGGGGGAGAGATAAAGAATCAGTTGAACCTCAGTTAACTTGAAAAACTAATATTTGTTTGAATGATCCGCGTAGAAAGCTAACGAATAAAATGAAAGCGGGAGGTGCTTCCTCGTGTTATTTCGCTGCATGTGGTAAAAAAAAAAAACGAGTGCTCTCAAAATAATTGTGTCAAGCGTTTCCGCTGAATTTCGTCGATGCGACGATGTTATCGTTCTTTATTTCGTTAGGTAGACGTGGCGAGTCTCTTCGTTATTCTATCAAAATCCCCGGACGGTTCATCCTCTCTCATCCTCTCGGTCGACGCTTTAGGTAGACGATATATACTGTATATACGCGTGCACACAAGGGGATCACGTTGATCTGTGTGCCGGTCTCACGCACGCAAGGCGAATACGCGTCCACCGGGGTTCTCGATTTTGCTCGCGCGGCACGTTGCCCGTAAACGGAATCTTCTCGGAGCTTTCACGAAGCTCTGCGTACGGACAACACACTATATACCGGGGGCGAGAAATAAAATGCCCCACGTTTCTCGCTTTTTATCGTTCGTCCACTGTGGCCGGCCGAGCGTGTCCAGAATTCCTTCTACGTAACGTAAGTCAGTGATACCGTCGAGAATCAGACGATCCTCGCGTCTTCGCGTCTACCTCTCGGCACATCGAAATTTTATCGCCGTTTTCTTCCTCTTTCTTCTGCCCTTTCACCTCTTTTCCATTTTATTTTTTCCATCTTTCTTTGTTTTGTTTTAAAGAATACTAAAATGTTACACGCTTATTATCTGCGATATCGTAGCACCCGTAAATTCATTTCGCTCATAATCGGATATGATTCAGAGGATTAAGGACGAATGCAATATGAAGGATAGAAAGTATCTCTGTTTTCATCTCCGCGGATGGTTACTACGAAAGCATTGGAATCGAATTTTCGAAAAATTTCAGATACGTATATATACATATATATAATAAATATGTATATGCGTATATCTTGATATTTTCTTAAATAAATTCTTACAAATACACGAAGCAGACGTGTATCTATTTCGAAAAGTACTCCGTTAGAAAAATACGGGTACGAGGATACTTTCGCGATTGAGACAGTGCAAACGCACTTATCCCATCGATATATATCCCAGCGTGTTCCCAGGAGAATCATACACGTCCGGTCAATTACTCTCCGAATCGTCAAAGGGCCCGGGCGCGCGGACTTCGTGGAAGAGAAATGACATAATTACGATAATTGATCCAGAACACTCGGCCTTTGTCAACCTCCGGCGCGCGAGGTCGAATTCCACCGACAAACGTGAGTCGCGCACTCCCCTCGCGGTTTCGCTTGATCCGCGTAAACCCACCCTCTGCCATCAACCTCTTCCTCCCCCCCTCCCCCCCGCTGGTCGTTCCTCCGCCTCCTTGGGGACGGCGGGCACGCACGGACGTCGAATATCCGTCTGGCCGCCCAACTTTACTGCGAGGGACCGACTGACTGAAGGAAGGGGGGGGACAGTCGACCGGGGTGCGGGAGAAAAGGGGTTTGAGGGACAAACCCGAACCAGAGTTCGTTCACACCAGAGTGCTCGTCAGACAACGGGCCGGAGGAACGATAATATTCGGGATCGGGGCGTAAAACTTTGCCCCGGGAAAAGAGATAATCGGTCCCTCAGAAATTGCCCGCCGAAGTCACCGTTGTCGTCGTCGTCCAATTCCTCGTCGTCACGATTTCACAATTCGTCGGAGACGAGCGAAATGGTTGGACGCGTCCCGCAATAAATCGCTCGCGTTTGCGTCGCGCACTTTGCTGATTTGCACGCTGAAGCGCCGTCAGAATTATTCCTCGAGAAAAAAAGAAACACAAAGCAAGGATAGCGATTACACGAGACTATTATAGAAGACAGAACTTTACAATCTCTTAGTTGCTTATATAGTGAATTTTTCGAATTTAGTAGATTATCTTACCAAAAAATTTATCTTGGACTTATTATTATAGTAATTAGCAACAAATAAATAGATGACACGATTATGCCTTTTTTGTTAATCGTAAATAAATTTATTAATTAACTAAATACGAGAAACGCGAATTATGGTCAAAGTTAGATGTTGGACTAATTTACTAATAGGTACATATATGCGTATATAAATTTATCTCAGAAATATGACAGCGCGCCGATTAGTTTCAGATATTTCCCCAACATAATATATAATATTAATAATCTCCCAAATTTAATTAGATTACTGATTTCATGTTACTAACATCTTAAAACCTATAAAGAACTTATTGCGAAAAATATTACCGCGGCGCGCAGTCATATTTCTGACATAAAATTTAAATATATATATATATAGTCTAACATCTAACTTTGAGCGCAATTGGTACTTCTCGCATTTAGTTAATGTATTCATATAATAAACAGAGCCCTATTTCTAATTTTATTTAATTAACTTCTAAATTAATTAATTAATTAATTAATAATTAACAGAAAAGGCGTAAGGTCTATTCGTGTCTTTTGAAATCACAAAAAATTTTTGAACTCTTAAAATAGGATAGATATATATTTGGAAATTAAAAGAGAGAAAACAAAGACGCTGAGTACAAAAAATGTAAGCAACGCGAACAGACCTATAATCGTATTATCTATTTACTGAAAAGAGATTTTCCTATCTATTAATTAATGTCGTTAATGAATGATTTATGCAAAGTACACGGAAAGAATACAGTTTTACTAAAGTATCTAAAATTTAGATACAGAGCTGAAAATAATGTTGTACTATTAAGATTATTACACAGGATGTTCGAGCATAATAAGCATAATAAGCAATACTGCAAAAAGTTTTGACCTTCTCAGCAACCAACTTGAATATCACACAGCTATTTTAATTGTCTAACAAATTATTTTTAAATCTGTATATCTAACTAAATTTTTAGATACTTCAGCAAAATCATTCTTTCGATATAATGTTTTCTCGGTTGAAATGGTTTTGTATATAGACGCATTATTTCCATGCTATTCAATATCGCTTTTCATAAAAATTCTATTAGGATTAATATAAACACACAACAGAATGAATATAAGCACACGCTCCTTTTTATCCTTACTTAAATAAACGTTTCAATTAATTCCATCTTACTTAAAGCCATTCGGTCGGTGAACGTGAACATGATGGAATATAATTATCACGACTTTGCGCGTGTTCGCAGCCGAAAACGGCTGCGTGTACAGAGCAATAACCGGCGCGTTCGCGCGTCAACGCCACTTGTCTCTCGGGGGACGCGCGCTGGGAGTGCTGGGAGTGCTGGGACCCTCGAATTTTCGAGTGCTCCCGTCCGAGGGTAAACGCGAGGGTTCCACCGCACCGGTTCGACCCCTCCTCCGTTTTCGCACCACGCTATTTTCGGTTGTTCCGTGCACGTTACGGCGCGCAAATTAAAGCGGAGAAAGTGATTTGGCAGCCGGACGTGCATCGTTGCGTGGCGAGCGCCCGTTCGTCAGCCGCCTAACGATCGTCCTTTTTTACACATTTAATAGACCTTATATATGTAGGTACGCTCTCCCTGTGTCACCTCATTTAAACAGATTCTCTTTGAAGCATTCTTCTCTGCGCTTCTCTTAATGATTCGACATCTCTACCTACTGATCCAATCTTTACTTTCTCATTTTTCTTTGTCTACAATTCCTAATTTTTTTTTAATCACAATTTATCCAAGTGAGAAAATCGCATCGATAAATTTTCTCTAATCTTTATTTCATTATCACTTCTTTCGTATCGACTTTTTTCCATCCCTCCTTATCCTATTATTTTGCATCCTACATACCTATATCCTAACTTCTAATTAAGATTTGTTTACAAACAAATACGAAAGCAACATTAGTGCTACAGCTCTTTAATTTTTTATTTCCCCCTCACTGAACAAAAAAGCGCACTTTTTGCTATCAGTAAGTATCTGTAGTCCAGAGGAAAAAAGCGGTAAAAAGCTCTAGACAATACAACGTAAAGACAGTCACGCTGCCATCGCGTATATCAAGACACAGTGTCATAATCGACGTAAACCGATATCTCTTACTAACGCAAGTAACGCTTTTATCTACCTACTTCCCTCCCGCGACGCAATAAAACAATCGATTCGGTCGGTGTCGCTTCTTCTTTCGCGGCGAGAGCGCGGGTTACCGCTTCGACAGGTGGAGGGCAAGGAGGAGGAAAGAACGTAGAAAAGAGTACGTGGTGAGCGTCGAGGGTGTAAGCGGGCGTTAAAGGAGGAAGGAGATGGAGAGTCGGTGGGGTATATCGTCGGTTGGTTTGGAACACGGCATCGGGGGTGGAGGTCGAAGGGATGGCGACGGGTCGTTGCCCGAAAACGCGGCACTGTTATTGTCCCTCCCTTCACCCCTTTCTCTCCGCTACTCCTAACTCCGACTTCGGTGTACACACGCTCTCGCATGTACGCATGCACGCACGCACGCACGCACGGACGCATGCACGCATGTACGAGAGAACATGAGAGGGATCGTCGAGCGCACCAACAAGCTACGACACACACGCATCGCTCCGCCTAACGATGCGTGCAAAATATTTGCCCGTATGCGTGTATGTATGTGTAACTTTATAACAGTAGTAGAAAACGTACGTCTCTGGGCACTCGCAGCAGTTTCTCACGAAAATTCCGATGGCAGAGTCTCCGCGTTAAACGAACGCGAAATTTTCGCGCGAACTTCACCATTCAGATCACACGTTTTTATCATCGTTAATCAAGGTGATATAATTGCGTCCCTACATAAAAAAGCATCGCGCCCTCTGCGAGAACGTATTTCTGCAATAAGACGTCTAGGATATTAAATAAGCGTAATCTAATTGCAGAATAGATTGAATCAAAATGAATATCTAATTACAGAATAGATTAAATAATAAAAATAGAAAATCTGGAGAAAAAGATGGCACTACAAAGGTAGTATAATATTTATTAAGACTTCTTCAAGTTCGTGACGAGATATAACAAGTTAAGTTCATTATATTGTCACACTCGCAAATCTAGTCTCAATTTCGCGACGCGAGAAATAAATTCACAATGAATCTACGAGTGTCGAGAACACGTAGCTATCCACGAAGATGCGTATGTACGTGATTATCGACTACTCCTGGGCGCGTTCAATAGTTGGTAACGCGCGAACGGAAATTAAAGAACGAATCCGCCGTGAGACGCGATATGATGGCGGGAGGGGAAAAAAAAAAGAAATCCTCGCGCGAGCACGTACACTTGTATTTCCGGGAAAACTTGCACCGCCAGCCGAGCCCAATCCACCGACTGACTCCACGGAGAGATGGGAATATTTCACGTGCGCGGATGTATAATCGAAATTTCCGCGCTGGGCCGCATAAAATCTGGCCGTCGCGATCAATGGTTAACCAGGATCGTCGGCGCGGTGCGTAAAATTCCGTATCTGCATACTAAAATACGCGCGTGTCCGCTCGCTCGTTGAGCCGGTGTTCTCCATTTTTTTTTCTCCCCATTCTTTTTCTCCCCTTTCAGACCAATCTGCCAGAGCGCGGTAAGCCACGTTCTCTCTCCGCCTTTCCTCCCCCCCGTTACTTTTCGTTATTTCGCGCGCCCGGCGAAACGCGCCACCCGCCTTAATCAGATCGTGAAATTAGACGCTCCTTCTATCCCACGAATAATATCACGCGCGACGTCGCGCGTGAACGGTGGCTCGCCGTGTTCGTAAATGCAAATGCTATTCGCGAAGACTTGGCAAAGCCGGAGGAAAAGAGAAGTCTTAAAGTTTTTCTCGACTAAAAACCGTTGTATACAAGATACATTGAGAGTTGCATTTTCTATTATACACATTCGTTATATATTTTTTTTTGTCGGTAAAGATTATTAGATTGGAGTTATACTTTTCAAGAAAATTAAATTTTATAATAATATAGAAGATATATTATAAGATATTTCTGAAATACGTTGATAAACTTTATTAATAGATTCTCCTCGGTAGAGAACAAAGAAGAAAGTTCATACGAATATCCGCAAACATTTAGAATTAGAGTTTCCAAAGCATAAAGTTCGCCAACGTGTCGCTTCACATTCGCAGTTATTATTAGTATAATTATTAAAAATTCAATTTAATCTTGTCTGAATCATTATACTTATATGTGTGCATTCTATAATTTAAAAAAAATGTACATTTTGTGTGACGCATTCAAATAATTTAAAAATACTTTACAGATCATCTTCAATAATGAAAAAATAATCTTACAAGTTTTATCATCACATCATATTACTATTTTTTAGATCCATTATGTGAGAAGAGTGAAGGAAACAGCAGTAAAAACTTGTGTTAAATTTCACATATTTCACATGTCCCAAAGAGTCCATCCTAATTTTTATGTTAATTTAGCATCATGATAAACATGCTAAAAAGTAACAATTATGTAAAAAAAATTAACACAAAAAATTTAACATTCACATAATTTGTAAGTAAATTGTGAAAATTTTCAGTAAAATTAATATTTATGATGTATAAAGTTAACGCATATTTTATTCACTTATTTTATTCACATTAGAATTTACGTTTCAAAATACATTGTTTTTATGTTATTTGTCCACTTACTCATACATTATGTTATTTCGATACTAAGAGATATTTATCAATTTATAATAATAAAATATTCAAACAACGTAATAACATTATGTTAACTCTTCACCGGCACAAGACTTTTAAAGCAAAGTCGATATTTTGACTGTAAATTTTAAAAAATTAGAAAGATGAACTCGCTATCGCATCCTAAAAAAAAACTAGGTGATGATGACATCGTGTGTGTGTATACAAGATCGTCAGTAAACAATTGATTGTTTAGTTATTTAGACGAATAAAGTTACGATTGTGCCCTTAATGATCCAAAATACAACCCGCATTTTTTCCAAAAAAAAACTTTTTATTCTTTTTCATATTATTTTACATGTTTTTTACGGTAATTTCAATGGTTATAAAGATTTTGCTTAAAATGGATCTTTCGATGTATGTTATAATCTTTTTCATTTTTTTTCAAACCGTACACGTTTTTGTAAAAGCTATGCCATATTTTATTTTTTTTTGTACTTTTACACTGATTACAATATAAATAAACACATTTTCATAATTAATGTATTGAAAGAGTCACTTTACTATTTTTTCTTTAAAAAAGCTTGATTTTTATATTCATAAAAAAATCTTCATTTCCAAGTGCTAAAATAAAACTTTTTGAAGCCAACATTATTAAACTATTTTTTTTTTCAAAGTACATATCCTCAAGTATTGCTGCTTAAAAAGTTTTTTTTCATTTACTCATATAGAAGTTATGAATTTTTAACCGTTTCACGATGAATTTTTAACTGATATTACGGTTTTTCAAAACTCTTACTCAGATTTCAATACGTAAAAAGTAAATAAAATACAATTTGTTTTCTATTACAGTAAAAACTTATTAAAAGTTTCACAATTAGATATACAAGAACGTTTTCAGATTTTTAGCCCGGAACAATAAAAAAAATATGTTATGGTTCCCAACGGCTCAAGATGCAAACTATGATCGAAAATTTCACTGTGCCGGTGAAGGGTTAGATATAATAAAAATGCAATACAAAATTTTAACAAGAACTTGAGAGGACTGGTTTTAACAAAAATACAATTTAACAAAATGTTTTTACTATGCCATCTAACATTATATAGAACATGAAGAGGAGCGCATTGCGGAAAGATGCATAAGAAAAATATAACGAAATGAGAGAAGGAAAACGAGGACGTGCGTAAAGGGTTGCATGTAGATTTGTCGCAAACACCATCGAGAGGGTTATATGGCGAACCACGATCGACAACTGCAGAGGCTGCACTTTGCATTGTCTGCAGAAAACGGACGGGAAACCGAAGTTTACTGCCGTCGACGTGTCAATCCGTACTGAGTTTTACGATCGGCTGCGTGAATTCTGCGCGCGGCCTTGCGCCACCATCGTCCTTGTCGTCGTCGTCATCACCGTCGCGATGGCCGCAGATCGACGTCTATCCCGCCACCCGGGCCAAGACGAGCCCGTTGCATCGTCAACGACAACAGATGCATTAGACTTTATGGCGGG
>NW_017296881.1:789448-817220 GCF_001594075.2 Trachymyrmex cornetzi | reverse complement strand
GACTTTATGGCGGCTGGCTCGTTAACCTCTTCCGACCGACTCTCTCGCACTACTCTATCCCGACTATGCTCCCTCTTCCATCGACATCCTTGTCTCCGTGCCACTCCGCTCCTGAAACGACCAGACTTTAGGCAGACAGCCGTATCTGGACCCGATCGTATACGCGCTCGCCGACGCGGATTTTCACGACCGTCTCACCCTTGCACACCACCTCTGCACTATTTCCGTTCGCGCTACCCTCTTCTCTGTAACTAGCGAGAATGGAAATCCTCCGTACGATGAACTAGGTCGTCACGATGATAGAACTTTACGACATATTACTTTAACTACATTACAAACAAACTCCATTCGTCTGCACTTTAAGAGTGCATCTGCATTGTTTTGGTATACAGAATGACCATTGGGATTGTGTTGAAAGTAAATTGTTATATTTTTCCTCTTTTGTTTTGACGATCGTTTTTCTGATATTTGAGATTCGTCAAATTCATTTGAACCTATGGTGATTTTATCTCTTAAAACCTTTTTCCGCACAAATATTTTCTAAATTTATTTATTTACACAAATAATATGTATATATACACAAAGTAAACGTATATACGTGTACAAAGCTTTATTAAAATTAGAATTTGACACTTGGCGAAATTTCCTGTACTTTCGGTTGAACTTGTTTTCACATTTATTACGGAATCTACGATATGCTTCTGTATAACTTTTGTCTTTACTGTAGAAACACACAGTAAGAAACATCTTTCCTTTGATAGTGAATGCATTCGTGATGACACTCAAAACTGACTTGTACAACGCAACGGCTCAAATAAAGTTAACGAGTCTCAAAAACTCGACTCTAATCAGAAAAATAATCGTCGAAACGAAGGAAGAAGAATATACTTTCGATTTATTTTTAACACAATTACTTTCAACATATTACTTTCAACACTCTATAGTTGGTTGTTTTCTATGAAGAAAAAGAATATTCTCTATAAAAGAATTTCGTGATGATAAACTTGAGTCTAAGCGAACGCTCAAAAATATCTATACAATAGTTCTCAATCTTAATTTCATATCAATCATAAGTGTGTAAACAATTTGTATTTATTATACAATTATATAATAGTTATCGTAAATGTATATTAATTAAAAAGAATTCAACTATATTATTATTACAAATCTAATAATAATTATAAAACATTTTTTCATGCAGTTTGTTTCTCTATTCTTCGTTGCAATTATTTAAATCTTATTGCGAATAAATCAATATAAACGAATTATACGTGCAGAATTTATTTATTTTTAGTGGTTCTGAATAATAATTATTTAAATAATCAAACCACAAATTTTATGGATAAACATATAAGTCACAGTTTTATTTCTTTCGATATTCGATGTTTCATATAAACATTCCTTTTGCTAGATAGTATAATATAAATATATAAATTTCATTAACTAATGCTTATCTCTGGTTATATCACTATTAATTAAACGTGAAGTCGATAATCTTAAAATATCATAAATCTATCTTCGTTTACTCGGTCTTTTATTTGTGGTTAAATAACACGACCTCGTTGCGTATTTGTTTAAATTGTACTTGTATCACGCTTATGTGTTATTATGAAATGCAGAACTGCATGCCGCGAGCAGGAAGCAAGTGAAAAGGGGCGCGTAATAAATGTGCTTTAATGAAGCGTAATACACATGTGACACGAAAATATATCATTTCGGTGAAAATATTTTTACGCAAATGAAACAACACAGATAAATACAAAAAGATACTTATCTACCTTCCGCTACAATATCGTTATCGAACATGCGCGTTATACGTACAATTATAAAATACAAGCACGACGCGATCGAACGGCAAGAGATAAAATAATTTTAATCAAGTGTGAAAAAGCAAGCGCTAACAATGTGCAGTAATAATGACTGGATGGAAACTCAATGTTACAAAAGCGTTATACTTTATTTGTTTACTATGAATATTATATATATATACATATATTAAAAATAATCACAACCAAGTAATATACAATTTTAACAGCTTTTTCAAGCGCGGGTTATTATCTTAACACGTGCACGCAATGAGTGCTTTCCATTTATGCATATTATGTCTCGAATATGAAAGTTTTGGATTTAGCCACCTGCACACACAAGTGTACCAGAAAGTGAAGTCCGGCAAAAAGGACCTCAACCTTGTAATAAATCTACGTAAAAACGTTCCGTTTTATTATAAACTCTTATAAGATTAATATTTCTCTAAAAATATACGTATATTTGAAACTTAATCATATAAAGAATACGACTCTTTCATTGTCAAATTAGACATTATATAATGACGTTCAGAAAATAATTTAAACGAATTGAAAAAATTATTGTATTATTGTATCACTGTACGCTGGATGTAAAATTAAATTTCATAATTTTAATCCAATGCCACACTCTGAGTATGACATATTCGATTTTCTTTTTTCATTACTTATAACTTTTTTATTAATAAAGATACATGGGAAGACCCCGTTTGCCTACATCACAAAAATACATGTAGGCAATTGAGCTGTAGCCAAATGAGATGTAGGCAAACGGTGATATAGGCAATCAATTTGTAGGCAAAAGGAGTTCTCTCAAGATACATATATTTGCTTAAAACCGTTGTATTCTTTAATGTCTGGCGTTTCGATAAAAAAAAAGTTTATTTTTGTGAAAATTATGTAAACAATCGAATTGATTGCCATACCTAAATATGTTGTTCCTTTTCTATATCACACATAAGTATCATTTCTCAAAAATAAAAATTATGAAAAATTAAATATAGCCTTTAGAGATAGATAGAGCTTTTATTATGTTTATTTAGGGTTTTTTAGGGCGGACTCTCTAAGAACTTATACATAAAAATATAAGCAATGTGACAACAAAGAGAAAATAAAATAACAAAGATTATTTATAAAATAAAAAAAAAAGAAAAAGGAAATACAATACAAAATAAAGTTTAAATAAAATAACAAAAAAAGAGAAGAAATCAAAAGAAAAGAAAAGGAAGAGAGAAGAGAGGAAAGAGAAAGAGTTACATGTAAGCTCGTCGAAGGTGGCTCGTTAAAGATCAGTAAAAAGCGTCCTGGTCTTCAGGAGAAGAGTGGGAGAGGCGAGTGGAGGCGCGCGGTTCCGTCGCGCCCGGAAATTGTTCGAGTCGCTCAAAGTAGCGGAAACGCCGCGAAAAACCTCGACAGGGGATGTGGAAGTGGGGTGGGCACCGACCGATCCCTCGGGAACCCTGTGATTAGGCGGCCGGAAAAATGCGACCGACATTAATAGACCCCCTTTAAGGGCCACGACCTGGGATAGCCGGCGCGTCTGTTTTTCCTCCGTCTTCCTGACTCCTAACAAATGCCAGGCTATCCCCGTCACGTTCTCCGCCCGATAGATTACCGTCTCTCTCTCCCTTCGCCATTCCCGCCGTGCGATGCTGGTGCATCACGAAAAATCGGTTATCGGCAGCAACCCCGTGAGCAGCATTACGAACACAATGGTCGAATGGATTTCGAGTTTAACTTGCGACGTGCCATCAATAGTTAACGTTAAATTTGATAATTTACCATATATAAAACAGAGCCTTCCAATTCGGGCACGGCGTTCGCTTTACGTTATGAAATCCTTCTTCCTTCTCCAATTAGATTTCTGATCTACAGAGACGTATTTCATGACGTAAAAGGCACTCTCTGCCCGAGTTGGAAGGCTCTGATATAAAATATGTATCTTCCTCATAACCCATATTTGTAATTCCTTGTCCGTTGTCAAAGCAATTCTTTCGATTCTTGAGGTTAAAGAATGTTATGATCTCGTATAGCTTCTCTAATTATTATTACTAACAAAGAAATACCTTGAAAAAATAATTAAAAAAGAAATATATTGACAATTTTTGCACAAATATAAATTTTACTTAATTTATATTTGCTATTATATATAATTTTAAATTTGCATTCTTACAATTTTAGTATAATAACAATTACGTTTCGTATCGTAATTTAAGTTATATAAAGTGAAAATTGCATTAAATTAACTTAAATTATATACGATACAGTAGTCAAATCAAGTTAAATTAAATTATATATTAAACTAATGCTAAATTTAAAAATATTTCAATATTATAGTATTATTCACTCATTTAAGAAATCCGATATCTTCTGGCCAATTCGATGGTATCGCATATACAGCAGAATGTGACATCGATTTCGTCGGAAATAAACTTGAAATACAGCCTCTGATTATTAAATGCTTCTGTCGATAAATCGCGGGACGGACGCGTCGCAAAGCATGGCTTCTATTTCCGAACGTTTTGACCCAAATTTTCGTCGTCGTGGATGTATGTATATGAGCTCGAACGAATATCGGATAACGGCGAGACTCGTTCTCGCGAATACGGCAAGTAATTAAATTTCCGCCGCGCGTATTAATCCAGTTACATCGCGGCGGACCGAATGTAGATGTTATAACGTCCGCGCGATTTTCGGCGAATTGTGCACGAGCATCAAACTATTATAATAACGATTTCTTGTGTGTTTTTCTTTCGTCTATATTCCCGATTATATTCACTACTCGTGTATCCTTGCCGATTTACTCGAATTTGTATTCGATCGACTACAAACTTGTCAGACATTGTCAAAGAAATATATTTGGTCAATCTATACATATATTGACAATTTATAGCGATATGTGACGCGACATCGGTGACACATTTCGATAATTAATGAATATACATATATACAGATTTATAAGTTTGTAAAATTTTAACGACAAAGACCTCTAATTGATTTCGGTCATTAAAAAACAAAATCTATCTTAGCACTATAAGTAATTCTTCAATCTTCTTTGATCATACCTGATCATTTGATCATTAATCATAATTTATTTAAAAAAGCTATTTTTTAGATAAAATTTATCATTCTAATTTGATTTTTACTATTTCTTTTAAAGTTTGCTAGAGTGAAATTAAAAATACAATAAGAATGAAAATATTTCTCAGCATAAAGAATTATTTCTAAATCGAATAATTACTTTTATAAATCAAATTATTTAATATCATTAATTAGATTATTCTTGAAAACATTTGAAAGGAAACCAGAAATATATTTATCTCACACACACACACACACACAATTATATGATCTATTTTTATAATTTTTACATTTGCAAGAAATACAAAATAAATTAATACACTCTAAATTTTGTGGAGTGAAATCTCACTCCAAGAGAGTGAAAATTCTTAATCTTTTTTCAAGAAGTGAAATATTTTCACTTTGTTTCGAAAGTGGCTGTATTTTGACTCTCTTAGAGTAAGATTTCACTCCAAGAAATTTATATAAGTGAAACATGACAATATGCAGTTCTTACGATACTTATAATTAAAATGAAAATAGATGACACATTCTAGAGTTGATAGTAAGAAATTAGAGAATACCGTCGTCATTGAGAGGATGGAAGGGGAGAAAGAGATAAGACGTTTGATCGCAGGGCAATCAGTTTCGTCGGTTGCACGGCATACGTAAGATCTGGCGCAGCCGTGGAGGTGCACGTACGGGAATTAAAGGCGAGCGATATTCCAGGGTTAAGGTTACCCTTGTCTTAACTAACACCGGTTACGATTCCTCAACGTGGCGCGCGCTCAACTGCTCGGGGTTGCCGACCTCCGTCGACTCGCATAGCACTCCCTCTCCCTCTTCCTCTCTCTCTCTCTCTCTTTCTTTACTCTCGCATCTAGCTGGGAGAGAGCCGGTTGTTTACAGTCTTCTGGTATATCGCGTACCTCCGCGCACGCAAATTACAGTCAATTAAAGGCCCCCGCTTGCTATATCCACTGCGAGTACCCCGTGATATCGACCTCGCGAACCGGCAGCATCGTGCCCTCTTCGCGGCGTACGAGATACAGATGACCGGTACGCATACCGGAGAATTGTTTACCGTAAATAAATAAACTATGATATTGTACTTTCAAACAAAAAAATTGATATCACAACGAGATTCAGAAGTGTTAAATTCAGCACAATATCAATAACAAAGAATGCGATTCGTTTTGATCTTTGGATGGGCGCAAATTTTGTCATTCTTAATTGTTTCTCTAATTAGAAATATCTACTTTGAGACAAATGCATTGTAGAAAAATCTGTTTGAATTTTCCTGAATAGGAAGGAAAAGAATAAGTACTTATAGATTTTTTTCGCGGGAAGAAATTACACGTGTCAGACACCGAAACTGCAGAAGCGCACTTTGTCCACCTTGTCAGAATCGTTCTCGAACGACGTAAGAGCGACGAATGTATGTGTGTACATGACGCGAGCGCGCGCGCGCGCATACTTGCGCGAGGTAACTCACGTCCGCGTGCTCCTCGCATCCACCACGTACGTAGAGACGTACTTACGTGCGGCGCGTGAGATAAGATAGCACGGTCGCGCGAGCGACGGGGGTGGCAAGGGGGAATATAATTGCGGAGGGCGAACCGGGTGGGAGGGAGGCAGAAGCGACGCAAACGTGGACGTGCACACGCACGTGTGCCTGTTCGTGCGAGCGACGGAGAAAGAAAGATGCGCGAGATGTTCTCGCCGGGTCAGCACGGGGTCACGCTTGGAATCCAGAGCAAACTATCCCCTCCTTCCATCTCCCTGCATCCCGCACTCTGTCTTGGTCTCTCTCTCTCTCTCTCTCTCTCTCTTTTTTTTTCTCTCTCTCTCTCTCTCTCTCTCTCTCTCTCTCTCTCTCTCTCTCTCTCTCTCTTCCACTTCTTCGTGCTCCTCTCACTCAGCCAACCGACCGCTTGCCTATCTATACCTGCCTTTCTCCTCGATCTCCTTCTCTTCATCTTCCTTCTCCTTCTTTTCTTCTTGTTCCCCTTTTTTTGGTCGATGCCAAGTAAGAAGCTTATATACCATCGGACCTTCGTATAACCCTTCGTCCCCTTTTCCTCCGTTCCCTCGTAACTTTGCCATCCCCTTTGGCGATCCCGCTTCGTCTACGAGAGCTGGACGTGGTACCGTTTCGCTTTTCCTCGGCATAACTGCCACGTGAAGTCCACGTCTTCCGCGTCATTGCGGCGCGATCTTTCGTCGACATCGACGAGATCACGACCGACCTGGACGTAAATCGAACCTTAGAAACGGAGATTGGAGAGACGCGGATAAATAAATATCATCAATTTTCCAATCACCTCTTCAACTCGATCATGAAGAATAATAATCGTCGCTGGAGGAACAATTCGTCTTTTAATCGTTCCCGAAATTAAAAAAGACAACAGAGACGAAGTCTGTGGACGAAGAGTTACAGTGGCAGATTAATTACATCATCTCATTACCGCTCCGGCATCTTCACCCTAGCAAAAATTGATCTGATATCTTAATTTCATGCTGTTCTACTTTACGATACTTCACCGCGTTTAATCGCTCTTAATAATACTTAATCGTGCTTCGCGAAGCACGCGAGAATACATCCCTTTTACCTTACGAGAGAGAAACTTCGCTATCATACGATGTGCACGCCCGCTCGATCTACCGCGTGCGCGGATTGACCTTTGCAATTTTTAACCAAGGACGATGTCAAACGAGGGAGATTAATAGCCGGCACGCTAGGAGGCGAAAGTTCGAGTTGGCCGCGATCGCGCCGATTGCGCGTGTCGAGCCTAACGCCGAAGAGCGAAGCGTGTCGCATAACGCGCTCGAAAGGTGCGGTATCGGTAAAACGCGTTTACGCGCCACCACTTATATGGCAAATCGTTTCGTCTCGGCAGATACCTTTACGGGCGCAACGATCTCTCTTCTCTACGGCTCCGCTTCGAGATATTCGCGTTAGACACTCGAAGCCCCATCAAAAAGGATAACAGATACAAAAAGAAGATATCGCACCGCGATATATCGAAAATGCATCGTCACAGTACCAGTAGTGCCATTACGGGCTATGACGACATAACACGCGTATCAAATGAAAGACGCGTAATCCTGACAGAAAGTTATCAGGATTTAATCATTCATAAAGGCGAGATCGTGAGAAATTCGTAAATTTCTAAAAGAATCGCTGAACAATAAGTTCTAATAATCTACACCGCTATATGAATAAAACAATTATATGTAAGAAAAGGATCAAGGAAAGAATCGAGGTCAAATTTTGGTGCCTATAATATTTTATATTGTATAATTCTTAATACATTATTCAGTTATATAAACTGAAACTGCGTGTCGCTTACCATCGGACTTGAAACGCATAATCTAAAGTTGAAATAATATTATAACTAAATTGATCGTTGACTTGATAATAATGCTACTAATATCTTGAAACTCTGACTTCTCAATACATTCTTATATAGAATGGTGCACAAAATGTCATATCATTTAAATTTATCTTATTAAATAAAAATAAATGTGTCATATGGAAAGCAAATGGTATGACATTTTATTCGCCATCTGCATTTCATAAACTGCTATATGCGCTTTCAATTTTAAACTTGGGCTCCGCCCAATTCTGACTCGTCACGCAACACTCATCCTAATTTTTATGAAGTATAGAATTTGCTTACACAGTTAAAAAAACTAATACTCACAAGTATAGTTTAGTAAGATAATTGAATGGTATGATATTTCGTGCACCATGTATTGATTATTGCAATAAATATTATAAGATACCTCAGTGTCGAATTGGAAAAGACATCATTCTGAATAGTCGGAAAGTTCCAGGTTCGAATTCTGGCTGAGGTAATAAATTTTTTACAGTGTTTTAAAAAGCTACACAAAAGAACAGTTTTGCTGAAGTATCTAAAAATTTAATTAGATACAAATCTGAAAATAATTTTGTTTGAATCAAAATAATTATGTAGAAAGACAAATTAGTTGCTAAAATGTTAAAATGTTTTGTAGCATTATTATCAACGTTTAAGCGTTCTACATAATTATTTTAATAGTCTAGCAAAATTATTTTCAGATCTGTGAAAAACTAGTTTAATTTTTTATAGATATTTTAGCAAAACTGTGTTCTCTTCGGGTAATAGTGTCTTTCATTATCAAGACAACGATCAATTTAATTCTGATATTGTTATTTTAGCTTTAATTTATGATTGTGTTTCAAGTCCGATAGTAAACACGTAGTTTATATAACTGAAAAATGTATTTAGAATTTTTATACATAAAAATATTATTAAAATCTAGACTCAACCGTATTTCTTTATTTCTTTGAGAATCGCTGAATTCATTTAGCAAAAGTTTGGTGAGAATAAGAGTCATAGAATTGTAAAGCCTATTCTAGAATTGCGTAAGTGTAGTTGTAAGTGGTTGTAGTTGTAAGAACTGATCAATCACAATTCTTACAACAAAATCAATCAAATATTCTTTTCATATTCGATTATGATTGATCAATTCTTACAATTACAATCACCTACAAATATTGTCAGTATAAAAAAATGTTGATTTGCTCACTATTTACGTTCTTTTATATGCCACAGCCTTCATACCTGTGACAAATCAAACTTTGCCAGTCTCTTGTTCTCGCTATTTAAACGTAAAAATTTACATGCACATGTGTTTTTTCTGTTATAACAGAACAAGTTTGTCTTAAGCTTTCAGCTAAGCTTTTAAATTGCTGATGAAAGCGAATCTCCATTTAGTCGTATTCGATTGGATATTCTCTTGGTCTATAATTCTTCCGTGCATAATTCCTGTTGCAATAAATCTGAGTGCTCTAAGATTAGAAACGACTGCACGATGAATATCATGAATAAAATAATAAGTCTACATAAAAATATCCATTCTTTTCCTTCCCTTTAATATTGCTACATGCCAAAAATATAAAATTCGAACTATTAATTCAAGTTATTTTCGAATAAAAGCTGGAAGATTCTAAATAAAGTAACAGAGCCATATATTTCTCTCGCAAATTGTGTAACATAATCAAACATTTATAAAATAATATTGGAATTGGAAAACATTGTATCACAGAAATTACATAATTAATATGATTAGCAGAAAGGCTATTAAAAGTTAATACTAATTCTCCATGAAATACAGAAATTTTCATTATATTTGTATAATTGCAATTCATATTAAGAATGTCGTAAATCGAGAGATCTATAGACAATAATCTTACAAGATAAGAAGTGTTTTTAATCATTTCTATTCATAATGAAAGTATACAATTATTATCTCGTAGAGGCATGTTCACTGATGGCACTGATCAATTATCAGGAAGCCGAAGGTTTCCCGGGTTTATTCTATTTGGTACAGCCGTGAACTCTTATCGAGCAATCTCAAATGAATGGAGTCTCGCGGTGATAGGACGTAGTGATCGTGTGCGCGCGCGAGGCAATATCCGCCAGCCGTTAATTATAGCGACATATCCGCGCGGCGTGGCGCGGTATGGCGCGGCGTTACACGCGTATGAAGTATTTCCATTTCCATGATTGGACCAACGACGACGCGAAATCGGCGACGGTCAATGCGACCAGCGTTGACCAGCGCGGCGGGCGCTACAGATGCGGATCCGTGATTCCCGTGCGAGCGAGGCGAAGAGAGAAAGAGACAGTTTGAGAGAGATAGAAAGAGAAAAAGAGAGAAACAGTGGGAGAGGGAGAAGGGGGTGCCGAATGGGGGGTCGCGACGTGTTAGGGACCCGCCGCGTGTCAATTAAGTGGCTCTGACCGGTGAGATACGGGGGCTCCTTCTCATGCGGGATATGCATACGCTCCTCCGGCTCCGAGTAGTCCGAGTTCGAGCTCGACACACCGCGTCGACCACGACGACCACACGTATGCACACGCGTGCACCACACGGCTCTCACGCACTCGTGAAACATGGCGCGTGTACAAGGGTGCGTACAGGTCCAGCCGCGATGTTGTGTCAGTCGGCTGTTACCACATCCGGGAGAAAATTGATAAATTTGCAAGCACCGTTACTCTTTCACTTATATTTTGTGATCAAGCAATTTACTTATCGAACATTAGGAAAATAGCGCGAGCTTAAAGAAAGTTAAATAATTAAATAATTAAGTTTGCTGAAGTTTCGGAGTTTCACCTAAGTGAATGTTTTATTTGATGAGAATAAACTATGTTTAATGTGTAACTTACTGTATAATTATATAAAATATAGTTAATAACGATTTTTTATCACTGATTTTTCCTTCTTTACATCGTCATAGAATTAAGTACTGACACGAAAGAAATAGTTTTGCTAAACTAGCTAAAAATTTAATTAATTATACATTTGAAAATAATTTTGTCTGTCAATGCACATGTGTGTGCATGTGTTTGTATGTGTGTGTGTAATTTCGTTTATTTACTCCGCACTGCGATGTACACGGTGGGCCAACGATAGGTACAAGAGCAAAGGTACACGCCACGCTTAGTGGTTCCGGTCATCTTTTTGCTCTTCGTCGTCTTCTTGCGTCCCATTACGAAAGCACGTCCTTCCCAACTCCCCCTTCGTCCCTTCTTCTTCACTCCCTTCTGACCCGACATCCTCCCTTTCTCCGCGCGTGACATGAGACCTCGTTATGATGACCCCAGCTCGAAACGTTCACGGAGGCCCTATCTATCGCGATCGAGAGCCGATCCCTGTTTACCTTCGGTCTCAATGACCGAGTCTGTACGAGCGTATTATCTTCCCCCGCTTTTGTTCGCCGTGGAGTCCGCTATTTTTTCGGTTTAGCAAACTCGTTGCTCTCGCAGGAACATTTTCTTTATGCGAGTAATATATACTTAACGAATATCGATTCCGGGATTCAATCATTCTCGTATCTTATCCTCCCTCGTTATCGGTCTACCTCTATAGACTCATTATTTAATGTATAACATGACTTAATTTTCTTTCTAATTGGTGCTCCTCGTATTTAGTTTCTTTCTACTAATTTGTATAATATAAATTATATCTTGTCTATCATTAAACTTTAATGCCCGTTTCTATCAATGTAGTCATTTTAATTTCGATTTAACTAACCCTTTATCTTTGTCTAGTTGTAAGAATTAGAGTTTATTGTCACTTTCCTTCGTACACTTTTTATCTTTCTACATCCTTTATAAAAAGAATGAGAACTTTGTAGTCAATCGAGTAACAATACTTCAAATAAAATTAGATAAGTCGAGTAGTATGTTTAATTAAATATTTAAGCGCTTCTTAAAAGTGGATCAAGGACTGATATTCTAATAATATTTTCTCTCGTTATGTTTTCTGACGAAAAACAATTGAACGCAGGAAAGCGACCTGAGAAACGCAGCATAGTAAATATAGTGATCGTATAAACATGTAACTACTTGACCGGCGGGAAAAACGTGAAGTGCAAGTAACTCGTCTTTTAAGAGATTCGGATCTTTAACTTTCCGATCGCACAGTGTGCGTATAGTAATACGTAAATATGTGATGTTTGCGTTATTTAAATGCGTACGTGAGGCGGTGGCGGGCCGTAACAAGATTAAGATTTACGACGTTACACCGGTACGAACTTATGAAACATCGTTGCGCTCGTAATGCGGCAGCCAACTATACGCAAACTTGCCACCCTTGATATTTCATGCCCTGTTATTACGCACGCAAGGTTGCGCACATTGTAGGTAGCATGCAAATCCTCATGCATCCGGGCCGAAGGAAATGAATAAGCCTAGCCAGTAATCGGCGTATTCCCTATTTAGATAAGCTCACGATTTCATTTCGACTGTTTTCGCCAAGGAGAAAACACAGTTTGCGGATAATCGACCGATATCGTACCCCGTCATCTCACGCGATCGTCTATACCGCGATAAATTGCAACGATTATCTAAGTTGTCCGTATAAACAAAAGAAGTATAAACTCAAAAATCATATTTCCTTTATACACCGCCCCCGTCCGGCCGTAGCACTAAAAAGGGTCAATATCAAGCTTAAGTTTTCAACGTGGGATCAGTATTTTTCGTATTTCACTTCAAGCAAACGCAATTGCCGCATCAGTTGTGGTCATTAATAACATCCGCGAAACAATATTAACAATCGTTTGTCCAAATTTATAAACCATATCTACGGATTTATTTTTTTCACGACGCATACACGGATGTATCTATACACATATGTACGTGCATACACATAAATACAGCTCGAGTATAACATAATATTCAAATATTTGTTATCGCTGCGTTTGCTGTTGGTATTACATGCCATTATCCAATTTCAAAGTCCCCTGCGGATTTTATACAATACGCCCGTTGTTCTCGTACAAAGCGTATCAACAATTTCATTCGGTAGCAGCGATCGTTATAATTGTCTCGTCATAACAGCGAGGCCGCGAATGTCCTTACAGAGAGAGAGAGAGAGAGAGAGAGAGAGAGAGAGAGAGAGAGAGAGAGGATACACGTCCTCTGAGATCACGTCACTGTTCAATTTCCGACTTATTGAATTCCCCTATTAACCGTTCGCCGTGGCGATTACACTTTAAGCGAAGAAAAGAACTCCCGTCTAATTAAGCGCGCTAATGGAACCCGTTCGCTCCAGGTGGAAGCTTCCGTCGTAGCGTCAAAGTGCAAACATTAAATATGCCGCGGACGATTTTTAAGGACGCGATACGGCGCTGAGCTTACGCTGTTAATGGAAGGATAAGAGGACGTGGCGAGTCGGGGGTGGCACAGCGGGGAGGCTGCGACGGCAGCGGGGGTGGCGTTGAAGGATGCGAGAGGACACGAGTATGAAAAGGGCGAAAGGGTCGAGGACCGGAAGTGCACGAAGTGTAGGGTTGACGCGCGCGCGCGCGAGGGGATTGGCGAGGGTTGAAGAGCGGTTTAACGCGTTTCCGCGGTAGAGCGGTTTAACGCGCACATACGGTGTCGCCGTGTACGTACGTATGCATCTACGCGTGTCTGCAGTATCTATGCCGTGTGTACGAATGCGTAGCACACGGTTGTGGCTGTTAATGTATACGCGTGTACACGGCACTGTGTGTGTGTGCTACACGGTAAAATCGTTGCAGCCCTCTATCGCGTTTCAAACTATGCCGTTCATATTACCTATTTTCAACAAACTTTCCAATTAGATGAGCTGCAGGTAGAAAAGCGCGCCCGATTAATCGCCGTATTGTCAATTCGTCGTCTTCGTCGCCGACAAGATAATTTTATGGCTCACGAGTATCATAAACGTCGGCGCGCGGAAATTTCGCGAGGACTGAAGGTCGTCGTGAATTATGCATACGGCTTTGCGAATCGCATATCGGAAATCGATACACAGATCGTTTGTCATAGTAATATATATAAATTACGTATTCTACGGATTCTCTCTTTCTTTTCTCGCGCCTTCGTGATTTCGTATTTTTCTCTTATTCTACCCCCGATGTTAACAATATTCGAATCATCTGTGCAACGAGCTTTAATGAAAACACGGAGATTCTCTTGTTGCATGCACGTTTATTACACATGCGAAAGGCTCGCTCGCATCCTTGCAAATTTGCCGGCGGGATTAGAGGACCTAATAAGTTTTCGCACGGACAGGAACACGTGTAACCCCATAACGAAGAAAGCTTTCTTGATTATACATCCTACGCAGCTTTTCTTAGTTACACAGAAAGGAAGAGAAAGAGAGAGAGAGAGAGAGAGAGAGGGGGGGGGGAGCTTTCTCGATTATACGTTGTAACCAACCTTTCTTGGTTATGCAAAAAGCTCGCCTTGATTACGCGTCGTAATCAAGAGACCTCTTCTGATTGTGCTAGTGAACGTATTTGCGTTCTTCTTGCCTTGCATCTCTCGCAATATTCCTCTCAACATGGGGCAGACGTTATCTCGCAAATACTTTCTGAAAGTGAAAATATCACCACGTCGTCAGGGGGTAGTTGCTGAGGTAACGATCTCTTAATTGAACCAGAAATCCTACTTATCCCGAATAAAAACTTTCGTCGCGGGATCCATTTGTCTAAATAGCCTTCAACGCGATCTTTTGATCTTCATATGGATGACAGTTAAAGAATTTATTGTTAGATCGTGCGCTACACCGTAAGGAGCTATCGTGAGAAGGCGCGAATTGCTTCCTCGTATATCAACATTACACGCGGTAACGGCGTGTGTGGGCTGCGTAATGAAATGCTAAACGCACAGCGGGGGGTGTGGCGGCGTAAAGAATGATCGTGTAAAACTTTCGTGACGACTCGTGCGCGCGCGACGTAGCGCCGCATTATCAGCGACACGATTGTAATGCAGATTCGCGTCGGACTAATTGCTAGAAATCGTTTATACACCTTTAGGTATACGCTTTTGTGAGGGAGCTCACTTTACATTGCTTCTCGTGTCTTTCTTTTCAAGTATAAAAAGGGGAAAAGTATTCTGCTGCTTTTCTACACACCGGGAAAAAAAAAGAGTGATTACATTAACTGGAAAAATTTCTGGTTGAAAATGGACAAATCAGAATTTTCTCGTCGAATCTATTTAGTTGAGATAACTAGAATTCTGATTGATATAATCAAAATCTTCCTGTTCGTTTATTTTCAACCAGAATTCTTTTTTTCAATACAGAACTAATGCCCTACTTACATCCTACCCTTTATACATACCAACAGAGAGTTTGATGCAGGAAAATTTCTCAGAAAGTAATCTTCCCCTGAACGAATTACGCGATTTTTTAATAAATTTGCATTTTTTAACACTGTATATTAAGTAAGTACACGATCGTGTGTCGTGTTTGAGAAGTTTAGGATGGCTCGGTGTTAAAGAGTTAGTTCGGGGTGTACGGAACGAGGCCTTGTCGGTGCACGAAACGGAAGCAATCAATGAGGGCGCGCTACTGTATACACATAGCAAATGCATAGAAGAGAAGAGAGAGAGAGGTCACGCGGGTTTCGTTTAAAACGGCGCACTGCCTGACCAGCGTGAATACGGCCCGGTTCGAGCATAATGTCGAACAGGGGCGGATTAGGGCTAGCCGGTGTTAGCCGCACGCGTGATTATCCGCAGCAACGAGCGCGAAGAAACGGCCGCGACTGTGTACTTAAGCGCTCGGTGCTCGCATAACGCTGGAATTAAGTATTTATTCGACCGCCAGCGGTGCGCACGCGATATTCAGCGACAGACGTTGTATTCGACGTTAAATGTGCGATAAACATGAAAGCCGCGGCGGGCGCGGGAAAATTTTCGCGCGAACTGGAATGGATCGGGACGCACGGTCTGATATTCGCTTAATTGCGCCGTTTAAATGCGTGAAGCAACGAGTTATTCAAGGGAAACGCGGCAAAATTTCTTCCTTTCGTAATTAACAAAAGTACACGAATGCGCCATGTTTGCAAAGTGGAGGAGAAACTTGACAAAATAGTAAAAAAATGTTCGCGTAAGTTAAAATACTGATAAGCGATTACGATGCGTAAATTCAATGAGTTATTAACGATAAGGCAAGAGTGCTTTCTATTTAAATATAGGCAGCCATTTCCCGCATTAGCAAAACATATAAATCTTTTACTAATACGTATTAAGCAAAATATATTATTGAGCAAATCAACACTTTTAGCTGAACCAACTATTTAAATTTTAAATAGTGTCTCGTTTGAAGTACGGAATACAATTGACCTCTGCCTTACGGCAATTAATAGGAGAAGGTTTAAAGTTTTTACATACAATTTAGAACCTCTTCCAATCGTAAATTATACAATCATCGAAAAATTGTCCAAGATTGAGTATTTCAAAGAACAGATATAAATTAACCTATATGTCTATAATACAGCTAGATTCTTCATATAGATCATTTCTTCACCAATATCGAGCGTAAAATAACGGCCGATTGATTCAATTAAGATATACTGCCTTTAATTTAATTGACTGCGGCATAGAAATAGTATTCATTAGGGGACGCGAATGAAGAGGAACGCTGGTTTCTCTTCATTGGCTCGCGTTGGCGAGCGCGGGAAAACGATAAGAACAACCACGTACAGGGTGGGGTAAAAGAGCCACGCAAGCGGTGGTAATCCGCGTGGTACTCGTACGAGGGAAGGAGTGAGAACAGAACGGCGGAATGACCATCCGCCCCTGGAGGCGGGCCGGGTTAGTCAGGACTAAGCTCGGCACGATCTATCCGCGGTCGTGCGTGTTCGTGACTTGGGTCAGACTGGCCTAGCCTGGGCCAGGTTCCACGCGGGCCCGGGGTCGTTCTCTCCACCTGCCCCCACCAACGTGGACATACGTACAAACACACATACACAAACGTACGCTAGCGCTGCCGCCGCATCGCAAGCGTCGCGTTACCGCCACCATCTCCTTCTATTGCTTCTGCCTTCGATCCTGCGGACCTAAGGAGCAGTCACGGAGCAACCCTTGCCGTAGCGGGCGTTAGAATGCCCAAGGGGGACGGACGAGGCCGTGATGCAGCGGTGGGCGAAGGACGAGGCGGCGGTGCAGAAAGCAAGAGAAGGAGGTGGAGGTGGGCAAGAGGGTCGACTCGGTTTGGAAAGAGGAGGGCCAGGGGGAGGGGGGGAGGCAAAGACTCTCCGCAGGTCGATACCATCGCTAAGAGCCACCAGGTTCAGGTCTCCCGCTGCCTTCATGCACCAAGAAAGGGGACAGAGGGACGGAGGTGGGTGGGCGAGAGTAAGAGGCGGCGGAGAAGGACGCGAGCGAGAGAGACGCAGGGTTTCCCCGTAATTATTCAGCAAGGAGGACCCGCGGGTCAAGTCAGGTTATCTTAGCACTAGGATGCAGGGTTATCTACCCTGCCTTACTCCCGTGCCTCCCCCGGCTTGAGAGCGAATGAGATCGAAGGACGGGGAAAGGAAGACGGAGTGAGTGAGAGAGAGAGAGAGAGATAGCAAGACTTTTCTCCATGTCCCACAAATGTCTCTTACCTCTCTGTTTATACACGCTCGTAGAGCGTAGATGCATGTAAGTACTTGCGATACCAGGCCGCGATATTCATCGAGATATAATGGATACAGGAAAAATGTCCTTCGTCTTCAAAGACAAAAAAAGAATGATCAATTTAAGGATTACCGCAATATCATCGTTCGCGTGGACACGTACGACACCTTGAGTATCGCTCACGGTAAAATTTCGACGCAAGACGAAGATACGAAAAATTAATAAAATCATTGCATAACAGTTGTCAGCTTTCGACGGAAGCGGGTCGAAATCACCAACTGTATCCTCCGAGTTTCCTTGCCTCGAAGAGGTACATACGCGGATGCACGCACGTGCGCGTTCCCACGTCTTCGTACGTGCGACGCATTTGCATCAGCACAGATAGAAAGAGTGAAAAAGACAGAGAGAAAGAGAGAAAGAGAGAGAGAGGGAGATAAGGACACTGCCTCGTATAGCCGCGACAATTGCGGGCTACGCGTCCGCGAACGTGTCCCATTCGCCGGTTCGGCGGTACCCCAAGATCCGAAGAGTATTATGTGGCTTTACGGCACGAGCGTGAGGGATGCAGCGCAATGACGCGGGCGAAGGAACGGGAAGGGGGGGGAGGGGGAGGAAAGGTGCAACGCATATGGCGCGATAGGGCGTAGCGCACGTAGGGTCTCTATGCGGAGACTCCAGCTGCGCCATGCGCGTCGTTTGCCGCAAACGTGACGCTTGCTCGTCATACGACGAACGACGCGAGGTCCCAAGGAGATGACGATGCCTTTTTACATGAAGCCTGTCGCTCGAAAGAAAGAAAGAGAAAAAAAGAGAGGGAGAGAGAGAGAGAGAGAGAGAGAGAGAGAGAGAGAGAGAAGTGAAACGTCGCATAGTCACCGCACTTGCCGTCCGTCTCTCTTCATCGGACGGAAACGTACCCGGAATAATTTTTCCGAGGGTATACCACGCCGCGCCCGGTACACGTGGGAATCGAATTACCGCCGGCTTTCCGATATCCGGTTAGTCGCGCCTGGAGCGCGATTCGCGAGTCGCTCTTTCTCCCTGCTTGCCTCGTTTCCCCCTCACGTCCGCCTCTTGTTCGACGCGCGAATGAATCTCGGCAAATATTGATTCGACTTGACGCCCGAAACGCCGGAGGTGGTGGTGTACCGGTACCGAGGCATTTAAATCGCCAAGAAACCACCGACGTGGTATTCCATCGCCGTTATATGCATCGTGAAATTCTCTTGCCAGACAGCTATAACTGTGTGATCCATCTCGATTGCAGTTCATATTTTACAATTCACTCGCTTTTCAAATTTTATTTTCGCGGTTTAAAAATTTGTAAATAAAAACATATCTGTAAAAAATATTGATTAACGCTCGATATTACAAATTCACGAAATTACGATTAATCAAATTTTTAGTAAATTAACGTCGATACCAAATTCCAAAGTTCAGTCGATGAAACAATTAAAAGGCAAAAAATAGAAATGAATTCGAATTATAAGTAAGACTGTAATCTGTATGGCATACATTGCGCTAGGAATTACCAAGAATATCGAAGGAAATTCTTCTTTTTATTCCATTGCCGTAAGCTCCATTTTCTCTCCGTGGAGGCTGACCTCCGAAATGCGATTTTCGAGCACCCAGGATCTTCTCGATACGGATAATAGCGATCGTTCCAGGGTTTGCAGTGAAAATTAAAGAGCGAGGAAGAGAGGGAGAAAGAAACGAGCTTACGAAAGAGAAGAAACGAAGAAAGGGAAGAAGAGAAGGCGAGCGGAAGATCGCTGGTCTGATTTCACGCTCGGGCTGTTTAGCGATGGACGTAGATACGAGACACCTTCTCGAGCGTGCAGCAACAGCGGGATACCAATCCTCCGGTTCGTCGAGATCGTGACCTTCCATCCCGCGAGAGGGTTTTCGCGAAAAAGGGACGAGGGCGGAGCGAGAGGCCGAAAAGCGATGCCGAATATAACCATCGGAATAAGCTAGCAGCATTGTGTTTACTATCACTATTCTCATGTATTTGCATCATCGCTCATTGTCATCGTTACTTTTTCCATATATCATATAAAAAGAAAGATTTTGCTGAAATAAAATTAAAATTTAGGTAGATACAGATTTGAAGATAATTTTGTTGGACCAATCAAAATAATTATGTAGGAATTAAACTCAATCATAATGAGCAATGCTACAAAAAATGTTGAGCGACCAATTTAATTGTTGTACATAATTATTTTGACAGTCCCACAAAATTATTTTCAGATCTACATCCAGCTAGAAAGCCATTCTTTCCATACATCTAATCTCGTTTCGCTTATCGTTAATTTTTGAAATCATCCGAGGCTGCCACTTTCGATCGTAATTGTGTCATTCCGCAAATCCCTATGTATGATTCTCGATCATTTTACTTTTCCTTACGAAAATAGTTTAACGAAATACGAGATTTCGCATTGCTTTTAAAGATTTCAATGATTGAGGCTCGTTTGATCGCGCATTCTAACGAGTCTGCGGAAACTCGAGATCCTTTCTTTCCAACTTGCGCAACAGGACTCCCGCCGACGCGGATGTCGTGAGGCCGCGCCGTGGCGGGAACGCGAGCACGGCTCGTAGTGTACGCGAGCGGAGTAACGTGTCTATATATCTCGAGCCGGGATGCTGTAGATAATCCGTGCGCACCGCCGGCAGAATCAGGCCGGAGAAATTACCGGCCGTCCGCGATTTCCCACGCAGCTCTACCCCTCTCGGTCCGACTGGCGAGGAAAGAAGTGTTTTTAGAGAACACGCCGGCTAGGACGAGACGGAGGAGGAAGGGAAAGAGAGAGAGAAGATTTCCGAGCGAGATTAAGGACCAATGCTATCGCCGCACGATTGCCAATGGTCGTAACGTACAAAGTGTTTGTTGTTCCTGCCGCGATACCAATCGCGCGCGATCCCGCGGAATATTCGCGGAGTGCGTTCACCTTCGATTAGTTCTTGAATACGATACCGGAGTCCGCGAGCTATTCGAATTTTTCCGATACGCTCTCATCGACCTGCTATGTGCATAATTGAGGGACCGGATACGAGTATCAGACAGTTGCATTTTCAACTAATGCTCGCTTGCTGAAGAAAATGCGAATAATTTAAGAGATTTCGAAATAATCTGAATATAAATTTACTGGTCATTGAGAAAACGACTTTTCATTAATAAAAAAAACCGTTCGTAATTTACCTTAAAAATATATGTTTATTTATATTATAATATCTCAAAATATATAACGGTGAATTTGGTCATTCGATTAGGTACTTTGGATTAGTTAAAGCATATTTTAAAAAAAAAGCTGCTTTATATAAAGTATCTAAATGCAGTGGCATAATATAATCAACTTTAACAATGAAATACTACATGTATATTTTGTTAAATAATGTGACTATATCATTATTGGATATTGCGTTTAAAAATATTTATATGCTTTTACGTTTAACTGTGACAATTTCATATATGTATAGCAACTTTTTAGTATGCATTAATCTAACGTAATGCAAGTGACCGAATTCGTTGTAAGATAAATTTTTGCAATCTGCAGTGACCAATTTTTATAGATATTCATGAAATTACCCATAAATTCAATTAAAATTTATTTATTACGGTGTTGAAACAAATTTTATTTACTCTAAATAAATTTTAGATTTATATTAAATAACACAAAAGAACTTTTTCAACATACATTTCATAAAGTTACCTTTGTGTTATTTTTGTATTTAGCTGGTCGTCAACTTGTGAAAGACTGTACATTCTGGATCCTTCTTAAGAATCAGCCTGCATATGCAACGACAAGAATAACATATTTATAGCTTATGGAATAATAGATCACTTCTCGGTACGGGAGACATCTGACGTATTTGTCCTGATCGTGTCGCGACGTAACGATCGGACTTCCTCCTCCTCCTCCTTCTCCTCCTCTTCCACCACCTTTCTCCTCCTTCGAGGAGGAAAGCGGCGCGTTTCCGCAACGTTATCCGCGGTGAATTAAATTAATCTCTCTCGCAGACGGCGGGATTGTTGCGGGAATAGGTAACGCCGCGTCACTCGTGAGTTATTATCGCACGAAAGGCGCGTCTGTGCATTCTCGCATCCGTGAGAGGAAGACGTCACGGCGCCATAACCATCGCCGCCTGCGACTGACATTGCCCATGGAAACCACCCGCGAGAACCGTATGCGTTCGGTTCAGGGCGCGGTTAAGGAGATTGCTCGTGGTTGTATCTGAGGCTGCTGTTCACTGCGGAATCCGATGCGTTTACGTACATCACCTCGAAAGTCCGCGACGTTATGGGAGAAGAGGGGGGGATAGTTTGTGATTTTTATTCAAGCTACATATAGATTCCGAAAACTAAAGACGATTAAAACATTCTAAAAAATGTCAATGTGGATTTTACATTATACAGTGTCTATATAATTCTCACAGTATTGATGTTAATATTAATACCAATATGATGTGGATTATCATGGATTTTAAATCAACACCATGGTAGTGATATAAACACCACAGGTTACAAACCATATTGGCATTAATATTAACACCAACACGATGAGAATTATGTAGACACCAAATGGTGTTAAATCTACATCAAAATTTTTTAGAATGAACAATAGACAATTCATTGAATGGAATTTCAAATTATTCTTTTATGCAGTTTATAAAGCCATCACTTTGACATTTTCAACTTCCACGATGACTGCGATAATTTGTTTCAGTTCGGATGTCACACGCGACAAGGTATTAAAATGAAATTAAGGTATGAAATTAATACGAGGCGTGTACGAGCTACTTGAATCGGCAGTGCTACGTTGCACTCGGTTATCTTTGCACGGCTTGGCTTTCTGAGAAGCTCAAAGACTTCCGAGTCGTCGTCTTGCAGGTCGCGCAACCACCGGAAGCTGCGAAAGGGCTGGCGAAGATGTGCGCGGGGAGGGCCACGTCGAACAATGGCCGGAATAATGGAAACTAATGCAACGTCGAGAGCCAGGCCCGCAGTCTCGCTATTGAAGGAATACCGTCCGTTCCGAGTATCGTCTCATTGTTTGTCGGATTCTGCGAAGCCGAAGTGGGCGGTGACGGTCCTCGGTTCTTGCCACTCGTGCATTTCGCGGCTCAAATTTCGCAGACGCGTTAGCTGTGGGCATCTTTCTCGGCTTCTTGCTTCGTAACTCGTGACTACTGAGTAACGCAAGAAGCGCATCTGAAAGAGAATTTATCGGCGAGGCACGTTCACGTTCCTAATGCTATTAAATTAAGAACTAGATCGATATGTGTGTGATCACAGTAAATATTACAATAATATTAAACCTCTCGAGTAGAATAAATGCAAACTGACTAATTAAAACTAGTCATCTCTATTTATTAACCTTTAAAAAACAGGGATCTATTTTTAAAATCTTACAGTTCTTTCTTAAGTTACATATTTGTTATAATTTATTATTTCATTGTACTTATTCCTTAAGATATGACACTGTTTCACTTATTTCACCATAATGGCTCTCTCTTTTTCGTCTCGTAAAAGTTAAATGTATATATTCTTATACACTCTTATCTAGATCGATTTCAATGTTATTAACAAAATATAATAATAGAATGTGATAAATAATAAATATATTATTAAAAACTATAACGTGTTAACTTTTTGTATGGATTAGGAAATTTTTAATTGCAAAGTTAACATATATATCCAGTTTCGTTTTATTTGGAGCTCATCAATGCTGATTTCTAAACTGACTTTCAAACTCTTATTATGAATTCTGTAACGCTGGATCTTCCTTTATTGAAGATTACTATCTTTTTAAAATTTGACATTGTCGGACTGCATTCAAATTCAGCGATCACCAAGAACTTTCTGACACAGAGTTTTTATCTGTCGGATAATCAAATAATCAGATTATTTTTTGAAATTTGAATTTTAGAGTTCTAAGGAATTGAATTCAGCGATTTCGAAAACCCTTCGAAAACAAGGTCTTTAAGTTTCTTTGTTAGAAATCTTCGATCTTCAAAGAGTTAATAAATCAATCGTTTAATACACTTATAAAACTTTATCGTCGTGTTAACTTGATCTTATCAACTTTATTAATTTTTAACTCTCACATAATCGAGGGATCAGAAATAACGTGTAGAGGCATTAGCGTATAAGTTCTTCATTGAAAGTGATCGACGTGCGGACAGGAGCACTTCGACGATGCCTCAGCATCGTTGGATTTAAACTGTTTACCGTGTAAATCGAGAAACTACTATACGACCCTTAAAAGCGTAGCGAGCGTTCACGGTCGATCGTATACCGTATACGGCGGAACGGCGATTATCGCGATGCAGCCGCGCGTCGGCGGCTGCAGCGCGGCCGAGTTAAGAAATAAATCAGGGCAACGGTTTGGCATTAATTGAGCCGCATTGTATAACAGCGCGTCGGTGAAATACGCCGCTCCATCGATTTACGATAGATAAAACATACTTTATGGGGATGTTTCCAGGAGGGCAGCCAAGTTGTTTACAGCTCTCGCGCGGCGCTTCGCGAAGGATGAACGAGGAAAGAGGAAGAAAAAGGCGCGCACGAAGCGGCGGATCGAGGTCGAGGGAGTCGCGGAACGAAAAGGGCGAAGACGCGGGCGTGAAAAATGTCTCGCGTGCGCGATGGTGAACGAACGGAGCGAGGGAGAGGAACGCGAGGGTTTCGTCGTGAAGAGCTATCTGTATTTTTAATTCACTTCCTTGGGGGCGTGAAAATACCGTTTTACATTTATTACCTATCGGATTTTCTCCAATCTTACTTATTCCACTAACAATAAGTTGTCAAAAAGAACATTCATACTTTACAATAGCACGTTTTCAACTTCAATTTTCTCTCCTTCAATTTCTACATCCACGAAATTGAAACTTTTTATCTGTAGATGCGGTTTAAAACATATAAAGCGGAAGTTTTTGATACCAGATAATTCTTGTTTCTCTAATATTCACCGGCATGAAAAATCCCTTGTTCGATGGTGCAAGTAATCGAAGGAATTCCTAGAGTTAAGTCGACTCGAATTTCACGGAGCACCATTCTTAAGTAAATTTCCGTAATTTTATCCACGCACGTACGCACGTATTAGAGTCAGTAACGCAGCGGAGGTATTGCAACGTGTTATGGGTTACGCGATAGACGCGCATGGATGCAGCTACGGCGGTGCGTATGTACGTGCACTTAATGATCCGTGTGCCGCGGACCCTCCTCGCTACCTCCATCACGTTAAAGCCATATATCAAACGGCTAATTAATGCCGCGTGTAATTACTGCCTATCATAATGCGAGTGAGAGAGTCCACGGGATGGGGAGGGGACGTGAGCACCCCTTCAACGGAGCAATGAGAGGCATCCTTGCACGAAAAAACATTCCTCGAGTACGATTCCTGTTATTCTGCACTGTTTCCCGTGACTGTGTGTGTGCTTGTAAGCTATATAAATTTAGTATAATTATATTATTAATATATATGTAGAAAACATTTAAATCGCAAAATGATGTATTTATGCATCTCACGACAGAAATAAAACAAATTTTAATTACATTATTAATGTCGCGATATAAAAGGTATTCCTAAAAAGATAATCTTCTGTAAGAGAGTTTGTTCGGAATCAAATGATAGCCACTTTGAGAACTTACACTATGAGTAAGTTATATTAAAAACGATGCACAAATATTTCTCGCAGTTATTTAATAGCGTTATCTTTTTAATCCATGACTACAATAACAAGTAATTTAGATCGGGAGCGAAATTTTTTCAACGATTGTATAAGATCCTAAATTGCAGGTAAAAACCTTTAATTGAACCTTTCTCTTTCAACCTGTAAAAAAGGTTCACTTACATTCTGTACTTAAAACAGAACGTTTTAGAACCTATTATAGTCGAGGATTAAATATACACTTCCATATTTATACTTGTTCTTTTCTATCTAAATATTTCTTAAGAAAATCATCTTTTTTAGGAGCATATCTACGTATCCTATGTATATGAATATAAATGTGCACTCTTGCTTTTTATCTTAGAGAAAAATACTTTATATAGGCAATAGCTATGCAATTTTAGTTTTATTTCACACAAGTTATTCTCGAATCTTAAGACATGGTTGATCTTAAAGCATCTTCACGTTATCCTTCGCCTGAACTATTAGTACACACTAAGGTTGTGGAATTTTCTCACAGCCGTTATCGTGCCACCTCGCCATCTTCGTTTTATTCATCGTGCACCATGCGGCGCCGCCGAAATTCTTAAGCGCTCTTGAACGGTTTTCCAATAATCTATTTTCGTGTAAATGTCTGTGCGACTTTTCGCTTTAGTCCCTGGTAATTGCTAGCGACTTTGTGACTCGCGAAGCCAGTACACTATCAAACAATGTTGAAAAAAAGAATCAATAATCGATTAAAAAGCGTTAAAGAAAAAATCAAAAAATATCTATTAGATTTATTAATTAATTAAAATTATTTCTTTTTTTTTTTTAAATATCAGGGATAATCAAATTGATTATAAGAACGCGTTTAAAACATTTAATTTCCTGATTTAAAGATAATTAAAATTCTCACTGCGCGTTATAAAGGTCGAATAATAAGTTCCATGCGTTCGAGTTAACGATTAAACGTTGTAATAAAATGCAGCCGCGTCGCGAATTTCGTCGGACACCCCCCTCGTTCTTTTTCGTTCCGCTTCTCCATATCCGCGTAGGACACGCACGTGCGTCTGGCGCACGTGCACACGTTGGCACAGACGCCGTTCACCACTCTGCACCGCCGGGATTCGTTTACGACGTCGTATAGTTGGTACACCACCGCCGTCGTCGTATCGTTTCGTACGCCGCCGTCGCGTATCAGTTTAACGCGTATCCGCATTACGTATCCCACCCCCGAAGTGCGCGTAAACATTTGCTTGCGTCTGGTGGGCGAAGAGAACGTGACCTAGACCAAACAAATAAAGCGTCGACAGAACGACGGGACGCCGTTGATATGCCTTCTCGACCTTATCGGTGGCTCGATGGCGGCTCGGCAATTCGCCTCCCCTCCTCCGTTGGGGCGTTATGATGCAATAAACGTAAAAAATAACATCAAACGCGAACCCTTAAATATCGCTTTACTACGATTACAGGGCGGCTAATGCCCAGCACGCTTTCTGCACCGACACGCGAATCGTTCCGCGAACGAATATCCGGTGTCGGAAATTCACATTTGAGGAGACTGTCTGAATATACTCACTATATTTTTACGATACTGATTATATATACATATTTTTTTGCGGATATTTTATTACTCGAAAATTTTCGTTATGGTACAAAAATTTAAAATTTCGCAAAAGTTACAAGGTGTGCTAAAATTTCGACTTCAAAAATGAGACTTTGATATAAATATAAAGATTCTAAAGAAATATATGTAAGTGTGAATCTAGCATCATGTATTTATATAATTCTCATAGTGTTAGTATTGATGTAAACATGGATTTTGATCAACATCATGTTGATATTAACATGAAAGTGATAAGAATTATACATGGTATTAAATCCACATACATATTGTTTAAAGTGAACGGATGTGCTAATAAATGTATTAATAATAATCGATGATTATATAGGCGAAGAAACGGTATGACAATGATAAACGCGCGTTATCGGCGTAAGCGGATTCCACGCGTCCGTGTTTCGACGGCGCTTATCTCCGCGATTATACCAACTTTTCCGTGACCTAAGCCGCGACTAATCGAGCGCGACTATCGACCGAGCCGTAAAACATCGCTACGTATTCGATAAATTATGCATTCCGTCTCGTGCGTGCGCGCGCGTTTGCGGAATGGGCGGCGAATATGTCAGTGCCCGCTTGTTCTCCCGCGTTTTATGGAGTTATACGGGCGTAGTGTAAAGTGTATACGCGGCCCCGGTGTAAAAACCGACAGAAATATTTACACGCAAATTGCGCAGCTTCGCGCTTGAAAGCGACGGGCGACGTTC
>NW_017296881.1:738145-789330 GCF_001594075.2 Trachymyrmex cornetzi | reverse complement strand
CCCCCCCGCACACCCCACTGAATCCCTCGCACTGCTGGACAACTGTTGCTGGTAGTGCATCCATTATTACAGCATTACGATTTGCCGTCGTGCTGAGTATGTGCAGTCTTATGCATATATGCAGGAGAGTTCGTGCTTGTACGTGTTATAGAGTGTTCGCATGCTCTCTCTCGCCACGTGTACGTGTAACGAAGTAACGGGATGCGCGCATTAACACCTTTCTTCGACGTCGCGATGTACAATACTTATTTCGGCGATGTCCGCGGGCAGATACACAACATTAGTCTCGTAACGTATCACTATATGTACGATCTCATCGTATTCAGAATATTCGGATCATCGTAAGAGCGGGAGAACACGTCGAGAGAACCTTGTTCGCCTCATGTCGACACGTATAATTCTGAATGTTAGAACCACGCCGGTTCGCGATTAATCGAACATCCTCAACGCATCGAGCGCGCAGCATCTTCGTTATTACTTTCCGATTATTAATCGCAAGATCGTACCTCGCGGAGGTGAACGTACGCGTGCGTTTCGTTATAGATATGCCATTAGAGATACGTATCTCTGTGCGCGCACGTGTCTCTATTCGCCCCGCGCGAGAAATGACAAATGCACGTGTATGCCCAATACGTACACACGTACCATCGTCGGGTAGTCTTACGCGAGCGATCGAAACGGCCAACCAGCCAACCAACCCATCCAACCGACCAATCCTGGCTTTATTATTACGCGGTGGCACCGTGCAATTCGCGCGGGCCCGAGCTTAACGTTCGTAAAGCACGTAGGCGTTATCGCGCGAACAAGGGGTTCCTTTAATATTTCGATCAGCGCGCTCGCGAGTTATTATCCTCGCAAATCCCGCCGCGGGCCGGTCCGTGCGCCCGCATGAAGACATTACACGAATGCCCCGCCCCGCCGAAACGTTCGAACGCCGTAATTACAATTGCTGCAGGGGAAGAGGCGGCGGGGGCGGGAGCGGGGGCGAGAGTCGCGCGTGACAAAGGTAATTGCTCCCGTGTTAATTCTTGCCAAATGTATCGACGACACGTCATAATTCAGCGAGTTAGTCTTGCGAGAAACGTTTAACTCTTAATTTTACAGACTCGTCGTTGATGTTTGTTCAAATCTGACATCTTTTTGTAGACTTTTGTATAAAGAGCTTTAATCTAAGTATCTTAAATTATGAAATATTTATTTGCTTTTTTTTACCGTAATTTCTTAAAAATCCATATAAAATTTTATAACATAGACATTTCGAAGAGAAATAATGTCTTTTAAAAAATATTTGGAATATTTTGAATTACGTAAATTATTTTGTGTAATTAAACAAAAAGGATTTGTGTGAGAAAGATGTTATAACGAGGTTCATAAATATTATGATAAATCTTATCGTGATAAACAAATGTCGCATAAATATTGATATATTATATAAAAAATCATGTAAGTTTTTACACATGTACTTTTTTTCACTGCTGATATCTGCCGATAGCTCTTATCGGGACAAAGTGTTTGCAAAACGGATTCTCGAAAATGTAGAATGCTTAGAAGAGAATTCACGACGGAATCTGATGTCATGGATACATTGCCTCAAGCGATCAATCATCTCTCCGGAGAAATAGCACCGACAAGGATACGTAGTTATTTAGAACGTAGCGATTTTTTTAAAACATAAATTTGACACGTACTAATGATTCACCTAAGGCTTGATCTGAACAGTAGAAACTCGCGAGGCACGTCAAACTACAATTGTCGCGATCACTTTCATGTTTCTCGCGCGGCAAAACCGGTTTTGCTCCCTCGGACTATTTTCATCAAAGACACGAATGATCGACAAACAGACAAATAAACAGGCGAGCCTCTAATTAGCCAATGAGAGGAACCTTCGTTCCCTTGTCGTCGCTTATACATCAAGTTTGAATACAGAAATAGAGTGCCCTAGGCAATCGCTATCTCTGGCAACTCGCAAGGTAAACCGGGATTTTGCTGACTTTTATAATTGGTATCAGACGCTTCTTCATTCACTTGTTCTAAAAGCAACTAGTAAAAGAGATACCCGTTTGCAGAATATGTAAATAGCTTGTACCATTAATGTACAAAATACTATAGAGAAACTTAATAATTTTAAAGAAATTAATTACTAATATTAATTTAATGTAATACAATTTAAAATTACTTTATAAATATTAAAAGTTAATAAATTAAATGTATAAGAAAATTGACTACATTGGAAAATGCAACCATTTACATGCCAATGACTACTATCGTTTCGTAATTTCATGTGTAATTTATTATCTATATAAATTACAAAAGTTATTAGCTATATTTTTACTTAAGTTTACGTTATTTTATAAAATTATAAACTCATAGAATAAATTTGTAAAAGCGTGCTTAGATATATTTTACATGTATGCACGCTCTATCATTACTATACTCGTAGTGTATAAAACAGCAAAATTTCAATTTTCATATAAATAACCGAAGTCAATCGTAGATAACACCCGATTATCTATCGAGCATCGTGTGTATCATCGTATACACGAGAAATATCGCGACATACATTTGCGTTGATTCTGGTTTTAACTGCCAGTACTTCCCTGCCCGTCCATTATTTTTTCCTCGCCACGGCCGATAATGTTCTATACGACCTTGAAATCCACTATAAGAACCGAACTTGGAAACGATTGGATTCAGACTCGCTGAGAAGTTCGTCGCGATGAAGCGAATCCTGGAATTGTTCGTCCTCGCGACGATCTTGGTCGTATGTTCGGCTAACTGCCGATCGAACTTATATGGATATCAAAATTATTACCAGTGTGAAAATGTCACGAATCTGCAGGTATTGATTTATTTAGGTACTGGTTTATATATGATTCAAAATTTTAAACTCTTTCTGAAACTTTCCTTCAAGAACAAAAAATTTCTTTTCAGATTGCTTACTATAGAGATAATTTGAATAACCGTAACACTGAAGAAATGTGTCACAATGGGATATTTCTTCAACCATAAAATTAATACTAATTAATTATTAGATTTAAAATGACATTATATAACATAAAGTTATTGTATTCTTTAAATCGTATGTTTATCAATCATATCTCTGTATGCACCTATAATTACAGATACTCTCAGTGATACCCAAAGGAGTAGTAGGCATCAATATTAAGAACTCGAACATCAAGAAAATACCGACAGACGCATTCTCGATGCATGCCGAGTCTCTGGAGGAACTCAATATCACCGGATGCGGCGTGGAAGAGATCGAGAATAATGCGTTTCGGGGTCTCAAACTACGCGTGCTGAGTTTGGTAGACAACAGAATTCGTAAACTAGACTCATTGTGGATTCAAGATTTGACGAACCTTAAGGCGCTCATTGTGTGGCGCAATCGAATCGCCGAAGTTGACGTGCAATTATACGATTTGTTGCCGAATCTAGAGCTCTGGGATATCGCGCACAACGAGATGAACGCTTGTTTACCTACGGAATTACTGAAGAAGCTAACGAAACTGAGAAAGATCTATCTCGCTGGCAATCCATGGTCGTACCGATGTCGCCGTTCGATGACGTGGTACTTGGGTAGTAATCATATTCGTTTTGTCCAAGATTGGGGTAGCAGCGATATGCTAATTGAAGAATGTCTCGCCCATGAGCCAAACGCCGACGTCGACGACAATGCTTTATCCAAATGCGTTGATCGCAAGGTCGGCTCTACTGAGATGCTGCAAACTGTGTCTGGACTGAGTGAACAGATCCGAGAACTCTCAAGAAAAGTCACTGAATTGGAAATCGAAGTCGCCGCTTTGAAGAAAACCGGATATTAATTCATCAAAGCTTGGAATCTTTTTACCTATTTATGAAATTGCGTTAATATATAATGCGTCAATATAATAAATTTTAACAGAACATATAACATCGACACATAATAATTCAGTAATTTTTAAATTAAAATTAAATATCGTTGCCCGCGATTGCAATTGTAGCTGGAAATAACGCTCCAAATACAATGAGCTTTGATAAATTGATAAGACCACTTATTTCAAATGCGATGTGCGACTTTGAAATTATATGACTTTTCAACGAGATACAAATGATTGAATCTAAAGCGTAGAAAAACTTTCAAAATTGAATATCAAATAAACGTTTAAAATAAACGCTTCCAAATTCTCACGTAAGAGGCAATTGGTGATGCGATTATTCGCGCTCGAAATGATTGAAATATTATACAGCGATGCGCTCTGTAATAAGAACATCTACTTTGATATTCAGTCGCATCGCATCCTCGTGTCATCGATATGAACGATATATCGAATTTCAAGTAAATTTTTTTTAAAAGTTTTTCTCTCCGCAAAGTTTTCTTTTTATATCTGACAATACGCTCGCCGACAGTTCTACAATCAATAATAAACCGTATATTTATAAATCTTGTCGTTTTCGTTTTTTCCCAGTTAAATTGAGAACATTTACAAAAATCACTATACACGCACTTTTGATCCGCGAGGCATTCATAGATCACAGTAACGTGTCGCTTAATACGCTAACATATTAAATCATCCTACGTCCGTGGAACTACGGTTCTCTCTGCAACGAGACAAGAACGTTCCAGTTCAGTCACCATTCATCAGTGTCGATCAAAAAATGCGTACCGTGTGCAAACGTATAGCAGATCGCACCCGTACTTGCATTCATAAGAGATCTTTAGGGCGGTTTCCGCGATCATTAATAATTCCAAGACGGCGAGGTGAGCGGGAAAAAACGGGAAGGGCGTTGGCAGTAGAGGCTAAGAAGGTATGTACTGGCCTGCAGCGTAATTGTAAGTGAGAGTTTGGTTACAATGCGTCTATTGCTCACATGTCATGCTAAAAACATACAGACGATATCTCGATGCTAACGAGAGATATTTGATACGAATGTAGATTGCAAGGCTCTTTAACGTTTATTGTCGGCCTCAATAAATCTTAAAATTTAATGACAATTATAAAAATTAACTCTTAACCTTTTCAGTATGGCATACCCTTTTTTCCAATGTTTTTTTCATTGCTATAACTTTTTTATTATATGTATTAAAGAAACATAGATACATGTGTTTGATACCGTTATGTTTCTTAATATCTGACGTTTTGATTAAAAACAAAATTTTTACAATATATTAATTTTTATAAAAGTTAAATTGAGAGTCGAGTATGTCATATTAATGTATTATTCCTATAGATAGACCTTTAAAGATTAAATTAAACTACGTATAACATTCTTTCAAGAAATTAAATTCGGATTGTAAGATGATAACTTGGTATTAATTTTAAAAAATCGTTAGAGGAAGATTAATGTCATAAGAAGACGAGTTAGTTTATTTCCAAATTATAAAAAAATAAAGAAAATATGCTTTAAAAAATCGGTTTTCCATTATAACAAATGGTTTGTGAACAGATTGTTTCATTTTATCCATATATAGGATAATCGCGCGAAAATACAGAGATCCTTAAGTATTGCAGAATAACAATTTTGCTTACACTACTCTTTTAGAGAGTTTTTATCCCACAGCTCAGATAAAAGTTTTTTAAATAATTTATTATATATTGTTAGTGCGCATTCTAGAACCATACACATAGTAAAGTTGTCTTAGGTATCGGCTAGTGATGAGATGAATCGGTTTACTCAATCGTTTTATCGTATGATCTATGACGGATTTCACGGTGATCGACGCGATTCGTAAAGTCGACACGGTAGAAACATACACACACACGCACGCACACACACGTACATACAGTAGCCATGTGGAAAGGACATTGTTCCACCTACTGTGCGCAAGGAAACTACCGGTTCTCCGTGATTTATGGAGAGGGTGCCCGCTGCTCGTGCTGCCACACCGCATCCTCGGGGTCCTCCTCTTCATCGTCGTCTTCGTCTTCGAACTCCGTCCTCGTCGCAATTTCACCGTGAAACATTCTCCGTATGCAGGGATTGCTCCAGTTCCCACGTGGCGAGGACTGTGCTCCTTCTCTCTATCTCCGATTCTCTCTCTCTCTCTCCCCCTCTGCCGCTATCTGTTTGCCTCTCCAAGAGCGTTCGCTCGCTCGCCGATGCGAGTCATACCGCACGCTACGCGCGGTTATCTATGCACCGCGCTGCACATGCATGCCCTACTACGCACGCCGGTACCTACCGATGCTGCACGCGGTGCATTAACATCGCCGGCTGCAACCCGGAAATCCGAACGTAACATGGGCTCGATGAAGCCCCATCACGTACCGCTGTACCGCGTACCGCCCGTTGATCTCGGCGAAAGCTCGGCGATGCAAGACACCGCCAGATCTCGAGATCTTCTCGAAATTAACAATACCGACGCAACGTTAGTTATACCGCGTATGCAACATATGAAGAGAGTCACAGCATTAAAAAAAAACACAGAAAATAAAATATACATCCTTTCCCCGAGTATCTCTCATAATATATTTTAATACATCCTAACGCCAAACAGGATCAGAGCTTTTCAGGCTATATCCTATCGGCAATGCAGCCACCGGCAGGATTGTCAAATTGTCGTGCACGGAAGAAAATGTAAAAATCAAAAGAATGGTATGTCGTCGATACACCACGGTTCACCTGTCCGCTGAGCTTCACTAGTACAACGCCCTTTTGTTCGACAAATAGAAAAAAAAGAGGGAAGGAGGGTGGCTGTGCCTAAGATGAAAGCACCGAGGCGAGCCTCGCGGCCGGCTGGAACCCCGCCAAATAATATACCAGCGCCCTATCCACGCCTCTCTCGTACAACTACCTCTCTCTGTTCCTCTTTCTAACGAGGCAGCAGTCGTGTTACTATCGGCTATACGAACCCCATTGGAGTACTTTTATATTTATTACGAGAATATGAGAGAAAACGCGGACGAGGAAGAGTTTGCCAACTGGCAGAAACGAAGAAGGAAAGAGAAAGACGAATGATCGTCGTTGTTACGTAGCGCATATAATCGAGGAGGAGCCGGATGATTCTAGCCCGTATTTCGGCTTTTGTCATACCGCGAAGTGGTAAGCCTCTTCATCGTCATTCTTCCCGTGAGGAAGGCTTATACCGGTCTTTTCCGCATGTTGCCGTTCCCTGGATTTCGTAGACGTACTTGCATTCCCATCTGTAACTGTCAACGACTGAGTATCTACCAACTGAGAAAGCGATGCGAACGACTTACGGGTCAACGTCGAAATTGTCACGGTTATTTTCGACGTTCGTTTAGTTTATATCCGCAAAGAAGGTGATATCTTATGTCCTCTTAGCAACGTTTATCAGTACTTTCTAATTATTAACGCAGCGTGTGAAATAATGAATGAATCATGTAAATTATTCTTTGTACAAGACGACACCGACTTGTCGCTGTAATTATCACACGTAATATTTTCTCAGTTGAATAAGGTATTAATGATATCACTGATAAAATAACGATATTCTGAATTTTTTATAAAATAAGAGAAACAAACTATGGGATAAAAATAAGACAAAATAAATCTTATTATACAATTTTTCCTAAAAGGTTAGATTGTGACATAAAAACGTGAGACAGTATGACCGCTAATTTAAGAACTTACAGTTTTCTGTTAATCTTTGTTACAATATTTTCTCATGATAATCTAATAAACAATTTATCTTCTTTCCTACATTTTTCCATATTACATTATCGTACATTATTATATGAAATTTAACTAGAAATGCTTTATTGCAAAGTTATAAACAAATATTGACACGAAATATTTTTGTAGCCTTTCAGTAGTGAGTGGAACATTGGCATTTTCATGGCAGTTGCTATTTCACAACGATGGAAATCTAACAGCTATTCTTTTCGAGCGTAGTCGCTGTTTCAGAGCTGAACGAATATCATATATTCACAGGTCGAAATGATACTGCATCATTTAAAGATAGCAAATATTATATAATGTGAATATACACACGAGATAAATATTCGACTTTCCGTATACGAAATGTACGTTTTCATGTTCTACGCAAAGGAAAATTCATTATTTTATGTTCCATTTTAATATTTGTTTATAACTTTGTAATAAAGCATTCTTAGCCAAATTTCATATAACATTTTTTAATTTCCACTTATAGAATATGTTCCCACAGTTTGTCCGTTAAATCCTGAGACACTCTATATATAATAAACACTCTATATATAATAAAAATAATACGTAATAACAATGATAAATGACAGCTTTTTAGAAGAGAATGAACAAGAGATGCTATTAAAACACGCGAACGGGAAGCTATAGACGAATTTGGGAACGACGATTACAGCTTTTCGTTATTTCTCGTCGCTTTTTTTCGCGCCATCCGCTCCCTTTTTCCGCCTTCGTGTAACGAAATGTAAAAAGAAGAGAGAGAGAGAGAGAGAGAGAGAGAGAGAGAGAGGAAAAAAAGAAAAAGAAGGGGAAGAAAGTAGTTCGCGGCGTGCACGAGTCGGCTCTCTCGCGTGTAGCCGAGTTAAACCGACGCGGCGGTGATTGATGACGCTTCGGTGTAACGATCGCCTCTGCACCCGCGAACGTGGCGCCGGGTTAGGCTCCACCGGGAGACACGAATGAGAGAGAAAGAGAGCCGGGGTGGAAAGGGAGCGAGGAAGAGTGGAAGGAGGCGAGGCAAGTGAGACAGATGGACGTAGGAACGGACGAAACCCCTCGTTATCCTCGATTTTACAGGAATTAAAGGGCCGATTACGCGCGACCGCCACACCCGCGATTAAGACAGGCGCGGATTAAAATCGTGCCGCTTGGTGATTTTACATCTGACTAAACGTCGCTCGCTACCAACGTATTTCAGTTAACTCGGGACTTTTGGTTAACTCGACGTGATACATAAATTAACATTATAGCGTCGCGTTCGGTGTTAGCGGTTAAAGATTAGCGTACTCGAGTGCCTTTATTTTTTTTTGTTATTAGCTTCTATCGTCCAAATTAAAAAAAAAAAAAAAAAAAACGAAAGCAAATGACAAAAACTAGAAATGTTACTTTTAAAATTTATATAAATTAATTTATCGATTTCATATCAATAAATTAATCTATATTAATTTCATATCAAAATTTTATCGTAATAGTCAAAATTTCCAACATAGACTCTGATTTTCAGTATATAAATTCACAGATACTTATTGTAGAAATATAATTATCGATCTCTCCAAAAGTACCAATTTAGAATAAATGATATTGATCATATCACATACCACGTTATACAGATTCTTGAGCATAACAGGAAATCTGTATAAAGCTTTTCTTTTGCAATTTGTAAGACAGTAGTAAATTTACGGTGAAATTGAAAAATTTATCGCGGCAAACGACCAGAGAGAAAAGCGGAGAAAAGAGGGGAGAGGGAGAGTGGACAGAACGGGCAAGAATTTCGACGGGCAAGAAATTTATCGCCTGTACCACCGAATTCGCTGGAGAAGCCGTCATTCGGGCTGTTAACTGTCCCGCTGATAATGGGAACCGTCTGAAGGCAGTCTGGTAGGTACGTATATATGTATATATAAATATATGTGTATGTGTGTGTATGTGTATATAGATATATATAAAGGCAAGACAGTGACAGCTTCTCAAGAGAGGACACGACCAGGTCGCTAGTAACTAAAGCCATTAATCGCCCGCCATACTGCCTACCTCGTCCAGTCATCCCTCCTTGGCGGTTCCGCCACTCGTCTGAGCATCCACTTGCAGTATCCTCATCCCTATCGCTTTCTTCCCCCTGCCTCCCACCATCTTCTCGTGCTCCATCTCGCATTGAGTAGCAGCCACCGTGGGCCTTGAGCTCGTCAAGTCGCCGGCTTGGAAATTGCTTTCCTCATTTATAACCGGGCCACTGTCCGACCCTTGTTCGCCTTGCCCCTTTTCTCGGCGATCCTTTGCCACCCCACCCTTCCGTTAACCTCATCCCCGAACTGTCCCTTCCGCCTTCGCACATCTCCTCATCTTCGTATATCGTTTTCTTTCTCGCTCGTTCTTATCAGCTATCGATCCTGTATAATCTATGTAGTTCTTCAACACCCCTGCGTCTTTAGAGATGGCCGATTTTTATTACATACCCTGACTCGAGTCGTTAGACGGTGACCGTTTAACAAATAATATATTTTATATATTAGCCACGCTTTGATGGAAGAAAAACTGTGATTCGTGATAGGAGATCATGGAAAATAAAGCGGCTGCTTTAATGCTAGATGCTTCTATTTGATTACTTAAACGGTATGTAACTTTCTTCCATTGCAGCGCGATCTAAAATTTCGTTGACTGAAAAGTTTCGCAGCAAGTTTTGTAGCTTCGTAAGAATAAACAAAAAGTGATTTCTTACTGGTCAAAATGTTAATTAACGCATCTTGTTATTCTGAAGAATGCGATTCTGTTTACAGAAACAGACTGCTTGCAATGCAAAACGAACGACTTTAACTATTTCGAGTGGAAAACATTACAATATCGAAAAGAGATTTTTCTAAAATTCAAGATGTGTACGAAATATTTCCAACTTTTACTCTTTCTCGATGCTTGGCCGAAAAATAAGGATGCTTAACTTCAGATTACACTCCGTCCGTGCGCAGTCGTGCGATTATCCAAAGCCTCGTGTCTACCTAATGGACTTAGGTTAACTTGGTAAACAGGATTAAGATTTCAAGCGGACCGATATGATCTTTCCTTAAGAACTCAATTACACTATGCTGCCGTCTAAGGGGCAGACACAAACGGGAGAAAGCTCACATGCGACGCGACACAGGTAACCAGATTACAGAACGTTACGTTAGACGGCGGATTAAACGCGCTCGTGCACTACGCTACAATCAGCCGCATCAAAATTACAGAAGATCTACGGCCGATCCCGATAAAAGCGTCGCCTCCTCCGCGTCGTCCTCTTTCACTATCTCTCAGTGTGCCTCATTTGCATCACTCCATTTGCATCGGGCATCGTGAGGTTCGCGAGTAAACATCCGTATCAAAGTCTCACGATTCCCTTCCCTAAATCCTATCGTCAGATATTCAGAATATCATTTTCGAGCAGTTGATTACTGGCCAAGAGGAGTATTAGGTTGTCGCATGAAACGTCTGATTTGAAAAACTCGTTGCTCCGTAAAATGTTTAGATAAAACAAAAAAGTTTAGACATTTTACTTATCTGCATAAAAATTGTATTGATAAAAAATTGTAAAATTAATAAATATAAATAGAACTAATAGTGAATAAACACGCAGTGTCTTAGGACATCATTAATAATTATTAGAAAACACTTTGCGAATGAAAACTTCTCTTCATAAATGTGTTATCCAAGCTTTTTCGGTGAACTAAGCACGAAACTGTACGTATAAGTCAAGCGTAAACGGAAGAACGAATGAGGAAATCTCGCTGAAGAATGCATTCTCGGCATTGCATCGCATTACGTGTCTCGACCTCGAACAGAGAGCAGAACGAAGGCGGATGCTGACAGAGAGATCTGTGGCGGAGAGTATTGAGAACGGGCGAGTAAAAAGGATCGAGTAGCGAGTTGCGGGCAATTATGCGCGCTCTCGGTATCCGCAATTACGCGGTAACGGCGCGCAGAAATCGGCGATTCCAGCGAGGCGAAGCTCCCAGCCGATTGCAAAGAGATCCCCACAATGGTATCATCCGCAAGGTGCGAAAGAAAGACTCGTTTTGCTCGAATAGTGCTATTCAAATAAATAAAACACGACGTCGAGCGATCAAAGCGACATATCATCGATGCTTAAACCAAGGAATGGAAAGTTACTTTTTAAAAGTAACAAGTTACAGTTACTCGTTATCGAGTAGGAAAAGTAACAAGTTACCGTTACTACTTACCGATTTTTAAAAGTAACTCGTTACAGTTACCGTTACTTGAGAAAGTAACTTTTCATTACTTTTTTTTAAATCGACGACCAACAATCACAGCGGACGGGCCTAGAGGCTTCTCTAATCTCAAGCGCATTGTAAAAAATTGTATAAAATTACAACTATTATGCTGGATAATTTTGAGATCCACTATAATAGTGGTAAACGTTCACACGTTTGTAAATTTGCAATATGCAAATAAAAATAATTTCTTGGTTTGGAACTAAGCAGATTGTGGAAGTACAATTACAATGTGTACGTGTAGCTACAAGAACGATAATATGACAATACATTTCGCACTATATATTATTATATATATTTAACAACAATACGCGAAATATTTCTTTTATATTACGTAATATTACTAAAATTTGGATAATTACAGAAAATATTCAAAATATCCTGCTATTTACATAATTTTTGTGGAATTACATAATTTCTGTAAAATTACATAATTTTTTATATTTACAGAACTAATTATGTAATCTATTTTACGTTTATTATATGTGTAAATTTACGAAATTTTTTTACAGTGTAAGTGGCTTGTGTCGTATCGTGTCCAATCATGTGCAAAGTAACGATAAAAGTAACTTGTAACTGTAACTTCGTTACAAGTAACGAGTTACTTCCATTCCCTGGCTAAAACTCATTTCCGCATATACGACAATTGATATCACATAAACCATGAAATATCAAAATATTTTATAATAACGCGATAACATGAATTTTAATTCTTCCGCAATATTATATAAAAATCTTTAATTATATACAAATCTAAAAAAATTCTGGTATGTGCTTGTCAAAGCTTCAACAATGAGTTTTTATCATCATAAAAGTCGAATTGTGTTTAATTTATTTTTTACAGATTTAAATTTATTTACCAAAATTCACAATTAACATAACGAAAATGTCTTTAAAGCCCGTAAATACACCGGAGGAGAGTTAAGATTTGTGAAAAAAATAAGATAAATTTCAATTTAAACTTTTATATAGCAATAAGTTATAGGTATAAATATAAAGTGATCTTTTTCCAAATTTTTCTGATAGATTTTTTTTGTATCGTTTAATATAAGATGAAAAACTTAAAAAAAAACAATGGAGGAAACGAATGAGCAAGGGTTGACTACAGAATCGATGTAGTTCGATCACTGGCCTGGATCGTACAATCCAGGAAGTGGATGAAGAACGACATGCAAGCGACGAAGTAGCAAAAGCGAGTCGACGGGAACGAGTGCACACATCGTCGAAGGAAGGAAGTCAAATCAGCCTTGAAAGAAGAGGACTGATGCCAAGGAAGATACTATCTACGTTCTCTTTGGAAATTGACGATTCAAGAGACGCAACTTGCAAAGACAAAGGAAAGAGTAAAAGGAATAGAAAAGGGAAGAATGAGAAAGAAGGATTGACCGGGTAGCGCGTCTGTCGGACGATCAAAGAGAGAGGGTTGGTAGCTGAAGCAGGTTGCTATTTATGCCGCTCGCAGATCGAAGGCGCGAGTCGAAACTACTTCGGTGCGTTGTCGTCGATTGAGCGAGAAGACGAAGAGCGACGCTTTTCGCTTTCGAAAGGAGAGGAACGAATCGAACGAACGAGCGACCGGCAACGATCGTCGACTGTAAGAGCGCGAAGTCAAGCGAAGGTAGACAAAGGATTGCCGAGTCGCACGGTTAAGCTGTGGAGGGTGGGCCGAGGGAAAGAGAGTAGGGTTGGTGGAGAAGAAGAACGAAGTCGAAGAAGATACTATCGACACCTCTCGGAAATCGACGTGCCGCGGCATGGAACGAAGGCGCAAAGAGGATGAGGACGAGGGATGAGCGGGTTAAAAGAGAAAGACAAATTGACGGAACGAGCGGCCGGCTCGAGCGGAATAGAAGAGGAAGAAGGACAAGAGAGGCCGCTATTTACGCTTCGTAGAAGTCGCCGACTAAGAGGGCTCGTCCCCTCAACCAACAACTACGGAGACGACAGAGAGAAGACGAAGGAGCTGAAGGGAGAAAAAATCAAACTAACCGCGTATCACGTGGTCGAAAGTCGAAATCAATCGAAAGGAAACTGTTATCATGCTCTTAAAAATTTAATATAAAATAGACATAAAATACATCTCACCAAAGAAATGTGAGAATGATGAGATTGTGAGAAGAGTTGAAAAATATGGAACGATACAATCTTTTATATTTTCCAAAAATATTTACGATAACACAAATTGCTCGACGATCGATCATTTGATTTAAATTAATATTAAAGCGGGATAGGATCTGTATTGCAATGTCAGATCATTGAAGAAAAAAAGATAAAAGTAAAAGAGATAAATACTAAGGAGTTTTATAACGTGTTTAAAAAAAAAGAGATAGAATATAAACAAACACAGACATTGACAAAAACCAGAGGTAAGATAGGCGAAGTTACGTATGAGAATTTGAGACGCGGGCGCTTGATTAAACGCGAGAACGGCGTGTGATAAACGAGCCAACGGGGCAGCCGGGCAGACAGATAGAAGGAAAGAGCAGGAAAGAGTGAGAGATGGAGAGAGACACGTCGACGGAACCGCACTTCTCGTGAAGAGAGCGACCGAGTCTAACTGAAGACTGCGAGAAGTAAAAGATGAAGAGAAGGGTGTCGGTAGAGAAAGGGAGACAGGAGCGAGAGAGGCTGCTATCTACGAGAACACATACGTACTACATCGCGCGCCTCCGAGGCATAGATTGCAGCTTACGAGGAAAGAGCGCGGGAAATGATGAAGAGTAGATGTAGAGAGAACGCAAGAAAGGGGAAAAGAGAGAGACAAAACGCGAGAAGAAAGAGGAGATGCGCGCAAGAGGGAAGAAAAAGGGAAGAAAAAGAGATTAAGCGGAGCGATGGGGAAAGAAAGAGATTCCAGCCCGATAGTACACACCGTGGCGAACCCCTCCGCTCCTCTCCACGTCCTGCTTCCCCTTCACCGTCACGGCACACACACACATACACACGTTCCTCCGGAATGAACCAGATTATTGGCTGAACCCTGACCGTGGAATTACGTATTCGGTAAAAAGTTCCTTCTTGCGAGGAGAGCCGGGACGGAGAAAGCCCGAGAGATAGAGACGGAGGAGAGACGAAGGATGCGTGCACGCCGGTTTGCCCCGGCGAAGCTCCTCGTTCCTGTCCCCTCTCGCACCCTTCGTACGTCCCCCTTTCCTTCGACATGTGCCTCGCAAAGATTCCTCGTGGATATACGTGAGCGTGCGTGGATGTGGGTGAGAGCTAAGGTGAAACCCGTAGCCGGGGTTGTTGAGGTAGGGAGGATCCGGGTCACAGATCAGCGGGCCCCGCGTGAGCCAGCGCTGGAGAAGCCGCGGCGCGGAGGGGCCCTGGGTCTCATCGAGAGCGCGTATCGCGAGCAAAACTCGCGCTCGGTGTACCTGGCTATCTGCCTGCCTGCCTGCCTGCTTGCTTGCTTGCTTGCTTGCCTGCCTGCCTGCCTGCCTGCCTGTTTGTCTTCCTTCCTTCGTTCCTTCTCTCTTCCTTTCTCCGTTCATCCCTCTCAGTCTCTCCTTCGCATCCTTGGACCATCTGGACATCTTGGTCCTTCTTTCCTTCCCGAAAGCATCTCTGTCCTTTTCTCTTCATGATCGTCCTACCTCTTCCTTCGTCTATGATGCGTGCACGGTTTTCCGTCCTCTTTCGTTATTTCGTGCGCTACGCTTTCTACTACATTCCGCTTTGTTTTCTCTCTCTCTCTCTCTCTCTCTCTCTCTCTCTCTCTCTCTCTCTCTCTCTCTCTCTCCCTCTCCCTTCCCTTCTCTCAATCCCTTCTCTCTATTTTCCTTTCGTTCCTCTCGCTCGTTCGTTCCTTGCTCGCTCCCCTCCCGATACATTCGCTCCCTGCCTACCTGCCTCTGACTACCTAGTACTTGGTATCGGGTACTCGGTACTCGGTACCTAGTATATAGCCCGACCACCACGATCGGCGAACACACCGTAGCGAGCGACGCCACCCTGAGGCCACCGCATTCGTTCCCTTCGTTCTTGTTCCTCTTCTCCTTCTCCTGCAGGCTGGCTGGGGGATCCTTCGTCTCGGTTTCTAGAAGAAGAAATGCATCGGGCCAAGACACCGCGAGCTCACGCACTCTACCTCCTCCTCTTAGTTTTCCTCTTCCTATCCCTGCTTCTCTTTCTCACTTCTGCATCTTCTTCTTCTTCTTCTTCTTCTTCTTCTTCTTCGTGTTATCGTCTCCTCGTAGCCTCGTTACGAGAATCCTCCTCCTCGCATCTGTCTATCTGCCTTCTCTTCGAAGAGCGGACCCGTAAACGGACGTGCCTCTTTGTCCGAATGACGTGATGATCCTTCGTGCTCTCGTCGGAGTTACTCGGGGTTACCGTAGGTGATGGCGACACCCCCGGCTGCCGATGAGATCTTGATGTACGTCGAAATTACGTCTTATCATCTGCATTCGTAACTTCTCATTTACTTAAAATTTTTATTATATATATTTCTTATAGCAATTATAAATAGATTGTATAATTATAATTATAATTAGTTGTATCACACTAAATTGAATTATGAATAGGTACTCAAAAATAGAGAGATATAATTTATCTATCTCCAATAAATTATTAAATTGTACTACTTTATATTAATTGTCAATTTTATTCCAATTTTAAGATTCGTGGAAAGTTCCGTTGGTCCATTAAAAATATCAAGTTAAAAATAATATTATTTTACCATTGTCACTATAATTGCACATCTATTTTGTATCGGAATTGCGTGATTTCTTTTGCGAAACGTGCAATAGCAAACTAAATCAGGTATGTGTAGTATTCGTTTTCCCACGGATTGGCCGGATGGTATAGTCGACCGTAAAGCGAATGGCTCCACGAAGATTTTTGATCGAGACGTGGTATGCGCGGCGCGTTAATTGGATTGCTATATTAAAAGGTCCGCACACGCAAATACGCACGCATATTAATTTCCACGGTGGATGCACGCGCGCGCGCGCGAGCAAGCACGAACGTTCGTTCTAACGCTGCGTCAGCTTCGCTCTGGCTGGAAATGCGAGCGGACCCCTGACCTTTCGCGATATACCCGTTACGCCGTGCCTCCACTACGCATTGCGCTCCTTTTTATTGCTGATCGGCGAGCGGTAATAACGTAAATTCAGTGCCCCGCGCGTAGGAGCTCCCCCGACAAGCGAATCCGCTTAAAAGCCGGGCATGACTAGAACTCGCGGCTTGGATTCCATCGGGACTCCGGCGTGCCGATAACGGGAAATCTTCTATGAATTATCTTAGGAATGCTTACGACATTATTTGTCCCAATGGATATATGTAGGATATACTTTCCTGATTAAACACGCTTTCTCTCGACGATATCCTGAGTGCCACAAAAGTTATTAATCATCATTTACGTGAAAGTGATTTTAATAATCCTGTTGTATTATATATCTAAAATTTTATATAGAATTATGAAAATTATTATTACTATTAACTTTCTCAGTATATATTAACTTGTCATAATTTTATAAGAGAGATATTATTTCTCTTATTTATATATATAATTATATAACTATATATGTGTATATAATTATTTCTGAAAAATTTATAAAATTGGCAACTCAATATAAACTAAGAAAACTGATAATAGAATTCTAGAAATATAATATGTGTTACACGAAGCCTGTCTCTTGTACATCTTTTTATCTTCGTGTGACAGTACAGCTTTTTATCATTGATGCAATATTTTAAATAATTATTATTAGGTACTTTTGAAAATAATTTCTATATTATTAGCCTTACAAATAATCTAGTTGTGTCTATCCAATTTTTATCCTTATTAGTATCAGTGTGCGTTTAAAAAGTAAGACGATACAAATATTAACTTTGCGCTAAAAGCTTTCTCATGAGGTTACGAAAGAAATGTCAATCCGGACATTATCTCATACAATGGACCGTAGAGAGGAAAGGTTTCTAGTTGCGTAGATACACCTTGACACGGTTCATCGACGATATGATTCACCGATATCAATCTAATAACAGATAAATAACAAGAAATAATCGAGATATCGATAATTAAATAACATCAATAAATATCAGATCTTGCACGCGAGAAGTATAAGAAATGCGTCGATAAATATTTAAATACATATACTCGCACAGATCAGACTAGTTTCCGCAATGCGTGACTCTGCTCGCATACTTTGTACTTTACGCATCATGATTGGCGAAATGCCGGAACTCTTTGATGCATTATCTTTGTATCTGCAATATGAAAAGACAAACGAACTATTCAGTGTAAATCGATGCGATAAAGGTTGTTTGATAATGTCGAATGAACGATTGCGATTAGATCTACTTATATATCCTTCACCTTAGAAATTATTGATAAAAACGTATCTTTAAATGCATGCCGCTTTTCGTTTAAGCCTTTCAATAAATTGATTGTAGATAAGAACTACCGTGTCTCCTTATTTATATATCATTGCATTAATGATAAATAATATGTTTTGTTTGCTTTAATATATTGAATATTTTATCCTATTTCACACACACACACACACACACATATATATAAAACTCTGCTTTAATATTTAAAGTTACTTACTTTAATTTTTCTCAACTTTTCTTTCTTAAAAATAATTCATTTTTAATTATTATTTTTTCAAATACTATATTTGTAATTTGTAAACATATGTGTAAAGTTATACTTTTACATGTTGACATTATAGTTCATTCTCGGCAATTTATCAGGCACAGAGATACATGTACCTTCAAAAACAATATTTATTAATTTTAGAACTAAGCTTATTTTCAAGTGTATGTTTATTCTTAAAGAAATTTTTTAAAAGACATCGTTTTGTCGAAAAGTTCAATACATCTAAAGTAAACACGCTGTTTCTGTTTAATAGAAGCATGCTATTATGGATCGAAAATCCGACAAAATCGCAGAGAACATGTACCGTCAATCACGGTTCAGGAGTTTTTTCTCCGAGATATTTTTGCAACGCCAAGCCGATATTTTCACTACGAACTTTTAACGAATAATTAGAGACGCTTTTATTTTAACGAATAATTAGCGCTTTTATGAATGAGTATATAAGCATGTTAACGTTATTAAAACAGCACTGAAATATATTTACAATTTCGACTTCGATATTCAAATACTTTCCGTTTGATACCCTTTACTGATTTATGTATCGATAACTTCTTAGTTATATTAATATAGATATTAATTAGTTATTATGTACCGTAAAAAGGATATTCTATGCTTGTAGCAAAATATTAATATTCTGAAATTAACAGAAATTAACATCCATTCCAAATTTTTGCCTTCAAATTTACTAACAGTCGAAGCTTTTTAATTCAATTGAATATAACACATTTTAGGAATTCTTATTAAAAACTGTAATTATAATATCGGTGATATATATGTCGATGTGGTAACAGATTTATTTCCAATTGTAAGTATAATATAATATTGCAAAACAACGATTAAAAAAGGCAAAAATAAGGTTAATGAAAGTACAATTACAATATTCTTTTACAAATAGCAATATCCAGCCTTATATTTTGTCTCGACAATTCTACGCTCATGTTACTCTGAATATATCACGTACAGAAGCGATGCAACGGTGTAGCCGTTATAGTTAGGCGGATCACACGAAAAAGTCGATAGTTATAGGCATACGAGATCATCGAGCGCGGAGATCTCGACACGCCCGGAGTTCATGCTCCGACCGATGGGGTCATTGGGCAGCCTACTCGACAACAAATCATTGCTAATGATCTACCCGTACCTTTGCAGTTACCGTGCCTCATACCGACCTGAGGCATCCCTCACTAGACCTTAGCAGCCCTCCTCCCCCTCCCTCCCCCTGCCATTCTGCCGTACTCATCCACGATCGTTACATCCTAGAACGAAGTATATGACATGCCCGTGAAATACAAAAGAAACGCTGAACCTGATATAATTTCGAAAGAGAATAGGAATATGTTGTGCATATCTCGTTTCATGAAGCATCACAACATTCAATAGATAACAATTTCGCAAAAATATACTGTATGCTCCCCAAACAATCAATTCAATAATATCAATCAATTTGAAAAGATACTGAATTCAAAACTGAATTTGCCTAAAAATAAACTCGAAACAATTATTTTCCTCCCGTTAAAAAAAAATCACCATTCTAAGTTCAGGAATATATAGTCAAATTGCATTTCATTTCGAATAATTTTTATGGAATAAAGGATTCAATAATATATGATCGAAAAAAATTCTCTTATTATTGCGTCAATAAATCCTTCTTTTATATGTGTTTTCTTCCCAACACAATTATTTCGATCGAATGGTAGTAAAGTTCACGTGGATTGACAAATAAGCAGTATTTTGCAAATAAACAGTATACTGCTTATAATAATAAACCACATTTTATAAAGCAATTAATCCCTCGTCAGGAGATCTCAAATCTGTCACTCGCTCGTAAATTGTCACGGACCGCTTAATTAAATACGAAGTAATAATAGCGCGCACGCGGCGATGACGCGGAGGTGGACAATTATGAGCGGCGGATGACCTCGGCTGTAGTCCTGGAGGCTACAGTGCGAACGAGAATTACGAACTACCTACCTTCCTATTGCCATCTCGCCATAGCGAGAAACGAAGATGGAAACGATACGGACGGCGACGGCGACGGCGACGACGACGACGACGACGACGACGACGAATACAAGGACTGACTGTCTTGCGCAAATACGAACCTCCCTACGCGGACGTCTCTGGGGGTTAACCCGGGTCAAAGAGTACTCTCCGTGGCAATATATCGGCGCCGCGATGCCCCGCGGTCCAGTCCGTCGGGAGACTGTCTCGTTCTTAGAGAAACAGATCACGGGCGTCGATCAGCGTCATGGGGACGACTTGCCATTCGGAGTTGCTGGTTTTATAAAAGAGAGAGAGACATAAGAATAGATCAGTTCGCTTCAGTCGAAGACGTAAAATATACCTTACTCTCCTTATCTAAGTACAAATACAGGTATTTGGAGTAGATTGTATCTAAATGTAGATACGGTTGCTTTAAGTATAATTTTGTGATATATAAAGTTGTAAATGATACCGTATCATTAAGCGTGAAGTAGCAACGTTACATAAGTTAAGTGCGCCAACTAGAGGGAAGCAAGCTTATAGAATAATGTCGTAATATGCGAGATACTGCCTACACGCTTGTACACAAGTTGCTCATTTGAAACATGGATAAGTATCTCAGAATATATGCAATATACTAAAGTGCAAGGAAGATACTTACTTAGATATATTTTCTTCATTATTGATATTAGAGTAGTCTATATTTTCTTCGTTTAAATACTTCGAATTATCAAAGAAATAAATAAAAAACAAAATGAAAATTATAAAGTACATCTGAAACAAACAGCTGTAATATATAACGATATAAAGTTAAGAATATAGAAAACTTTGATATTCAAAGATCAAATCAAATTAATTTCTACTGTTTTCTTTATTGCAGCGAATATTTTACGATTTAAGATAAACACAGTGTGTAATAAGATCTTTCTTTTCATGATTATTTTATAATCTTAGAATTTGTTATCACTTGTCTAGCAGACATTATTATGCAAAATTGAAATTACTGGTCCGAATTCACACCTTACTTTTATCAATAAATGCGCGCAATTAGCATACATAATTTATCTTACATATACTATAGAATCTCAAAAATAAATACGTGCATTTATTGATAAAAGTAAGGTATGAATACGGATATTTATCTCAGATCAATTTTAAGAATTAAAAAGCACAATTTAAGAGAAACAAACATACACGGAAAAAATAGATTGGGTAAAACTATAACTTGCTACGCACATTCAATATTTATAACTAAGAAATTATGATAGTTTAACGCAGAAATCATATCTCTAAGCAATTATCGGTATGCTAATCCAACTAATTACTTGCTACAATTGCAAATGTAACGAATTTTCTTTATTACAGCACGAAAAGTACGCGCCATTTTAACCAGTATATTTTGTTAAAAATTTTAACGTATGTATTGAATCGATTTTCATAGAAATTATATTTGTTTTACCGACAAATTTGCTATATTATTACAACAAATACGATCACTTATCGCTAATTTTATTCTGCTGTATAACTTTGCTATTTTAACATAGAAAACTGACCGTCCGTATTATACGTTACGGCTAAAGATTTGGTAAATCAGTGAAGCTTTTAGCTGTTTAAACAAATCGTTTTTTTTTTCTCGTGACGAGAAAGACATTTAAGAAGAAAAAAGCTAGAAAGTGGTACTGCTTAGCGGGCAACCGGCCGCGCTAATCGGGCATTCCGCATCGCGCTCGTCGATCCGAGATATCGGCAGCGGTCGGCCGAGGTTACGGCGGGTCACGGCGACGTTCGTTCGAGCGATTCCACCTACGCGCCATTCGCTCTCGCATTCGCCGTAGCCAACAAGCGAGAAGGGGAACGAAATCGAAAAATGTCCGCGGGCACCGTTAGTCGTGCGCGAGAAGCGTGCCCGCGGTCACGCGTGCGTACGCGCTTACGTGTAGAGCAGATGTGGGTGCAGCAGCATCGGCAATATACTCGCTCGCGGCCCGAGCGTGTAATGTCCTTTGTGCCGCACGGTAATAGCGTTCTCCACCTTCGCCAGTCTACGGTTAATAACGATCGCGATATTCGCATGGACAATCGGGATCAATATACGACCGATCGCATGCAGCGCGGCGATCGGATCCGTTTTTGTCGCCGAGCGATCGTAATCAGGGAACGATTGCAACAGACGATTGATTTACAAACTAGAATTAATTGATATAGAAATATCTCTGTTGTGTATATAATGTACAAGTATATATATATATGTGTGTACAAAGGGTATATATCGATACACGAGTTATTTGGCGATATTTATGAAAAATGATGACAGGAAATGAGAAAGGAAATGCAGACTCGTGATAATATTTTAATATCCGAAGGAGAAGCACGATAAAAGCGGATTCACGCGTCGCGGCGCGCGATGCCAGCTTCGCGCGGAATGATTTCCCTATCCCAGGCAGGCCGCACGCACGTGCGTTTGCGCTCGCGGAAAGAGAGTAGTTGGAACCCGGGGCGAAGGGTGTAGGAGGGACAGAGTGAAGGTAGAGGGTCCGTGGGGGGACGCAGTGGGCGGTTCGGCGTGCGTGCGTGATCGTGATCAGGATCGTGAGGTAAGATAGCGAGGTCGCCATCATAAGGCTCTCGTGTGCTATACGGGGTGATCCAAATCTCACGGTCGGTCTCGGAAATCGTTCGGCGAAATCCCCGCGCGCGGGAGAACGTGCCGCCGTATTTTTTTCGAGCGCGCTTTACCGTAGCGCGCTCTGCGCCGCGGAATTATCGATCTTCAACGACCGCGCGTCGATCTCCGCGTTCCCTCGCTCGTCGAACGGTCGAACGGATAAATTCAAACGCCGTGAGCACGAATTGCAATTGGTCGCAATTGGTTATCATCGAATATACGCTCATTTTCCTAACGATAATGCAATTTCAGGTCCGGCTGACCGATGATAACCTTTATCACTGAATTTTCGGAGTAACCACTATAAAAAGTATCGAAGATCTGTTTTAAGAAAATGTTGGTGCAATTTTTTGAAATTAATACAATTTAAATATTTTACTTGTTATAGATACATAAATGTATGTTCCTCCAACTCCTGCGTGGAGCACAGGGCCTCTAATGAGATTTCAGTAACAATGGATTTTTTGTCGGAATTAGGTTGTTAGCTTGGAGGATCTATTATATATATATATATATGGAACCTACAATTTAACGCCGAATCTGAACGGCGCATTAATTATATAGCAAAATAACTATATATGTATACATCCAGAAAAGAACTATTACTGCTAATTATAAGATGCGTAACAACTGATTTTTACACATTACTTTCGCAATTTAATCGTAATAAACTCAATAAACATCAACTAAAAGTAACATAAGATTAATATTATTTTTAGTTGATGTTTACTGGGATTATTACGACGAAATTGCGAGAATAATGTATAAAAATTAATTGTTATATATCTCATATATGTAATTAGTAATAAAAGCTATTTTCTGGAAGTATACATAGTTATTCTACTATATTACATATAACTAATTTTAATTAGTGTTTATTAGAAATTAAGATAATACAAGATTATATTGCCAGAAAACATTCTTGGGAGACAAATAACTAATTTATTTTCTGTTTTAAAATAACAAATAACAATTTGTTAGACTTTATTTGTTTTTTTTTTTTTAATATGGGTTAGGTACTAATTGACACGAAGTCATCACAGCTCGAAAGCGATACTTGGTACCGCTATGATATTAATCTGCTTCGTGGTACGTAGTTTTGCGAATCTTTCTCGCGTTCGAAATTCGAAATGGTGCATATGACATGAAAATTTGCGACGGTATTCCGCGTAATCATCAGGCATTGTTTACGCTTGTGTAAATTGTGACGATCAGCATAAATTATCGCAATAATACGTGACAAATCAGCTGGTGATAAATATCGAACGGAGAGCACTTTCGAGTAGGTCATCAGCGATACGAGTGATACCCCGACGCTCTTGAAACCCGTCAGTCAGTCAGCCTCCGCGACGTTTAATATCGTCGATGTCCACTTTTACGCGGCCATTCGGCGCCGATTTATAACCGGCACGGTGCAACCGCGCGAAGAATAGAGAATTGGACGTCGCGTTAACGGATTCCGGTTATCCTTGGTGCTGTGAGTCGCCGCTGAAATGTCTTCGGAGATCGTTTCGCGGGGAGAGTAAAGATCGCGGGTGAGGTCGGGTCGAGAGCGGTAGGCAACGGATGGAGAGTAAGGTGGAAGGAAGATGAGATTAAGAGAGGAGAGAAAGGAGAAGGAGGAGGTAGAATAGGAGGTGGAGCTGTGCGGTGTAGGGAGGTAGACGGGAAAGAAGAAGCGGCGGCAGAAGAGACGAGGGTATTGTTAGGAGGGCGGACGAAGGGCGGGTGGGTTCTGTCACGTTTCGCATTGCACGCACCAGAACTTTGTGCGGAGGTTGCCGGGCAAGAGAGAAGAGAGGATCCTCTTCCCTCCCTCTCTACGAGAGCTGCCTTCTGCGAGCGAGGAGCTGATCACAAGCGCGATCTCGCCGTCCCTGGACGCCGCGGAGGATCACGACTTTCGACGTGATCCGTCGTGACGACTATATACCCCACCCGCACTCGCGTTCGTGCCGATATTATTATTATATCCTTCGCGAGCCACGTACAGAACGAACATTCCTGCTGCGCGTATCTGATATTGCTTGTCTTTTTTTTACTAGCTGTCCGCCGCGATTCGTCGCTCCGAACTTAATCAGGGAAAATGAAATGATCGAGCCTCGCGATGATGAATTCGACACATTCGACAAGGTGTTTTTGGAAAAACGTAATTGTAGCGGAAGAAGTTTTAATCGTGAACAAAGGAAGCGCTTACTTTATCCAGTTTATAAGCAAGTTTGTGAACTCGGGGATGATAATCGACTCGGAGACTTTAAAAAGGCTATTCGGTTATGTAAGCGATACTTGAATTTTACACATTTTTATTAAATTGCTCCATTAACAGAAATATGCTGAAAGAGAGTTAAGGTTTTATTTAGCTTAATCGTATCGATCATATTTATAAGAAGAAAAAAGGAAAATGTTGAATAAGCTGAAAATAATGTTACGCAAAAAAATAAAATTATTTTTTAATATTCTGATATATATTTTATCCGAGGGGGTAACCACTTAATGTAATCTTGGGACAGAGTCCTCGAAATTATTATAAAATTCATATGAAATCTCTATGTATAATCCGATAATTACATATGCAACCACGAGAAATTATTGTATAATATTAAAATTAATTAAATAAAATCGTACATTTTATTAAATTACTTCATATGTAGTGAAAAAAATTATTTGTAATCAGATGAAATCATGTAAAATTATGTAATCTGCGGGACAATATTTCAGCTAGTGGTTACCCCCGCGATTTTATTATTTGTATAATTTACGTTTCACGTCATTTATTAAAAATTGAATATCATTGTCGAAATCTGTTACGTACGAATTACATATAAATAGAATCATGCTACGATGAAAAAAAAACGATGACGGCGACATATTTTGCTATTTTGAACTTGTCTTCATCACAGTAAAATGTGCATGTTTAGTGACATGATTCTCTGGCGAAACTGATCTCGATCAGCAGACTTTCAATAATACATACGTAAGAAAACGAGACATGGAGAGAACGTGTGGAAAAAAACGTGGTTTCTCGAAATGTAATTTCGGGAAAACGTCAAAGCTTTGCGCGCCACTCTTCTGGAGAGCTTGAAGTTTTAACAAGCTCGGTTCATAGAACCCTCGTATTTCTACTACGAAGTGAAGTCGGGTGGAAAGCGGATTCGTGATCTCGGTAATAATTCATGCCCGCCGCTCGATTTTCAGAAAAATGAAAAAAAAAGAGTCCTTCTCCCATCGCTCGCGATTGCCAACCAGAGAGGGAAATTGAGGGGGAAGAAGAATCGGTGACCTCGCGATTTAATCATTCTTAATCTAGACACAGAATCATCGCAGATGTTGTGCATTTCACTAATTTAATCGTGTTCTTAAACAAAATTTTCATTAACTGCAAATTAATTTTTTAAATTTGATATAATTTCGTGACTATATAGGTCTCTAATAAAAATGGTAGAGTTTATTAAAATTATTCTACTTGTAGAATGTTCAATTCAAATTTGTAAAAATCTTTATGTCCTCTATTTTAAACGCAAAAGCTGTCCACTCTGAATTAATCTGACAGTCATAAAAGAGAGCGCGTTAGAGCCGCCAATATCTTGTACGTACTCTGGGTGTATACGCGTGGAGTAGAGAGGTGAGAGAAAGGGGTGGAGTCTAGTTTATATCCATAATTCATACTACTCTCTGTTATTCAGTCGCGATCGTGGAGTTGTTATTAAGAGGACACCAATAACGTTACCGATACAGCTTTATTACGGCGCTCGCTTAATAGGCCCCAAGTAAGTTGAGCTATCGATTTATAGCCCTGATTTATAGGGATTCAGTCATTTGCAAGCACGCTCTCGTCGGTTCTTCGAGCCGTCAATGCACGCGCGTGTGCGCGAAACGCCAAGAATTATTCGCGATATTCTCCAGGCGAGCAGGGGTTAATCAAGCTCGACCGTTATGCGCCTTCGAGATTGATCATGGTGGATGAAGACGTGACGCAAAACGATCGACTCGTGTCCGATAATATGATGGCACTTACCTGCATTTCGCTATTATACAGGTGCAAAACGATTCAGGATTTACAAGGAGCGAACGATGACACTACCTCCATAGATGACTCTCCTCACATAGATAAACTCGTGCCAACTCTGTAAACATATTTACAACACGAGATGTATTTACACGTTTTCTCATTTTCTTCATGGAGGGAACAATTTTGCTGAAACATCTAAAAATTTAGGTATAAACACAGGTCTGAAAATAATTTTGTTGGATCATCAAAATAATTCTGTAGGAAATTCAAGCATGATGAGTAATGCTGCAACAAGTTTTGATAATTAACAAGTCTTGAGAACCCAGTTTGATCGTCCTGCATAGCTATTTCAATAGTCCAACAAAATTTATTTTCGTATCCGTATATCTGTGTTAAATTCTTAGACCGGAATTAGACTACGCGTTGAAGATTGAGATTGAAGATTGAAAAATTGAAATTTGACCAAAATGAGGACAAAGAAATTTTAGCTCCTTTTATTTCGATTGATTTTCAATCTTCAATCTCAATCTTCAATGTGTAGTCTGATACCGGCCTTAGATACCTCAACAGAATCATTCTTTTTTTGAACATAAGACAAATATAATGTATATCGTTTTATTATATTTCGAATCGCATATAATTTCTCTTTATACATAACATCTTTTTCATCTAATATTAAAAAAAAAAAATCTATTTTTAAGACCAAATCGGAATGATAAAACAATATTGACATATCGCAGAATTAACGGTATAACTCTGTCACGGGAGAATTCCCTCTCGAATTAGAGATCGCAAACGGACTATAGGCCGAGAGGTTTTTGCGGACGAGGCAACGACCTTCTGCTGGGAAATCCCCCGGCGGCTACGCCTCTGCTCGGTAGATCGTGAGTCAGCTCTAGTACGGTTCGCGGCTCGATTGCAGCCCGCGCGCAGATCTTCGCTCGATTTTAAATTAGCCGACTTTTAATACGCGTACTGTTGCACGTTCCGTGGATAAGCTTCGTGCATGCCCGCCTTTTCTCCGGCCTCGGCGCGCTTTGCACGGCGATTCATTTACCCCCTTTTTCGCCGCGACGTGCATGTACTGTTACATGTGTGTTTACACACTCACGATGTAAAGCGTGTATTTGTGGCAGTGTATATATCGCGGTTTACGCTCATTTATTTACACGGCGATATTTAAAGGATTATTTATCGATCGACCACCGAGACCGATCCATAATATTGATACCGCGATGCTAAATCGTCAATCATTACTGCTCGACTTGCATCGCAACGTTACATCTTGGCGCGTGACAGCAACAATCTTAAGAAAATCTGTACTTCGTAACAATGCTCCATAACACGCAGTCTGGTATATCCAATATTTTTTGTTTCTCTTTAATGCATCAAAGAATGAACGTTAATCTGCGTATACACTGTTAGATGTCAAAGGAGCAATAGTAACTAAACCTCTTCTATTAAAAAAATTACATTTCATTTTTAACTTCCACATGTATCAAAATGTAAATCAATCCATTTTTGTAGTTAATTTTAAAGTAAATAACATTCATATTGATGTATGCACCTAATAAATAATTAACTAAATTTGAGTGAAATTTAATACATTTTCTAGAGTTAAATTAACGACATATTAAATAAGAGCAGTGACGACTTATAGAAATAATTAAAGATAACCCAAATTGGATATAATTTGACATTATAATGAAGAGTGTAAATTTATATACTCAACTAATATATACTATTTCTTCGTAAATTTCGTAATGTTTAAAGATGATCGCACACATCACGTTTTATTAAGTTATATATTTTATTTAACGTATAAGAGTTAAGACACAGTCCTATCGAAAAAACATATGTTGCGCGCAAAAGAAAAGAAGATTCCGATTCTAGGATAAATTCGTAAGAATTCAGTATGAATTCTCGTAATTTCTGTTTCTGAATTACGCGAAATAAGAAAGAAACCTCTGTTCATTAGATGATTGATGAAAAACGCAAAAAGAATTTCTACGACGAATGAAAAAGAGAGAAGTAAAAATATCTACGCGTACAGTCGCGCTCCGATATTTGCGCAGAGAAGGCGAGCACGCGATTATGACGGCGGCGGCGGCGGCGCGAGATCTTTCTTACGATCGCTCCAAGTACTCTCGCCGCGGTACGCTCGCACTTGGCGAAATAATAGCTCGCGGGCGGGCTCGTTCTCGTGCTGTATTTGATTGTGGCAAACTTGCGGCCGCGGCTCGCAAAGCACCCGTCGAGGAGCACCGACGCACGAGCTGCATTATGTGCAAAAGTTGGCCGCCCGTGCCGATAATAATCTCGTTGCTCTTTCTGCTTGGCTCTTTCTACTTCGCGCCTTGGACGCGAGATGCGATTCGCATGTGAATTATGTGGCGAGGCGTGTTGAATTAAAAATGCACGCACTAGTTCGCCTCAATTAATCAGAGTAATTTACGCGCGCGAGAGTCTGGAAGCAATTAGGACGATATCGTGTCATGCACATCGCGCTTTTTCTGATCTTCTAACGGCAATACGATGCTTTAAACTTTTGTTCTCCGAGATAAAATCGCGCTATTCATCACTTTCAAATTTTCGGCTCTCCAGTTATTATCTTGGAATTGAGAAAACTCACATAATTGAACATTTCTAAAATCTAATCTATATAATTTGTTAAATTATAATTTTATATATCAATTTCTACGACAATTAGACTATCCATTATATACGCGGTACATATACATTTGCTGTTACATAATTCAAACTTTCCTACCTTCATTCATAGGCTTATATAATTTATGTGCGACAACATCGATCAAAAAGATGAATCATCATCGAATGGAACCTTTCGTCGATTCTTACGAATCGACGATCTCTCGGCGAAAGCAACAAAAGTGCACGTCACTGACGCATACATTAACTACGCGCAGGTGCGTGCATCGCACTGCATCACGCATCGCCATCATCGCATCGCGCTGCATCATGGTGTTGCAAATCTATGCGAAGCGGTTAGAAAGTCAAGTTCGAAAACGTCGGGAGAAGATTAACATTATAATGCATGCTTAATTAATGAACGCGCAACATAAAATCTTCATTAGAGCTGCAAGAGCGATCGAAACGACAGTCATGCTTCGATCGCTGTGTAATACATCTTATTATATAGAAACGACATTTTTTGAAATACCACCGCTCAGAAATAATTCAGTAATATTTTCTTTCTGAAGAATTCAGTATACAAAAAACTAAATATTTTTCCAGACAACTTTAAAAATTAAAATATTTGTCTAATGTTTATCAATTCTCTCTTGATGTAAGATTAATAACAAAAAGTATAAAAAATACAAGTAAAAGTAGAAAGTAAAAATTATAATAAGTCATTAAAGTTGACAAACGTTCTTTTATAAAACTCAACATTCTTGTCTAAATCTAAAAAATTTTATAACTGTTGAGTTTTGCACGGACACGAGCTATGTTATAGATGGACCTGCGTTTTTAGTTCAGACCCACGCAGGAAACGCACGGCCCTCGTAGCGTGCACTGTCGACCTATGACACGCACGCTATAAACAATCCTCGAAAGCAGTAAATGAATATGTGCTGTCACGAGGCACCGAGTTGAAAACTGATCAGTTCTCTCGTGAAACGCTTATTGGATGCACGCCATCTTCCTATGCCAATCCCACAGGGACGTCGGTGAATATTTTCCGATTCATCGAATATAGATTTTCCACAACATTAGTCAGCGGAATCATTGCGTTAATCATTGACGCGTATTAATACATTGCGTATCATGAAGCATTTTATGTTCGTATTACGACATTGCATCGTGTACAACGAAGGAATGGTTGAATCGGAGACGGGAGATTCTAGTAGTAAGAGATTTTTAGAGTAAGAAAGAAGAGAAGGTAAGAATCAAAGAAAATTAATGATTAAAATGTCATGTACCTGGAATCGTTAGAACTTGATGAACTCTCGGTATGTTGGAATTAAATACGACATTTTAACGGCGTCCGGGTTACCTTCGCATCTTAAGCAGCATGATTTCGCATTTATCTAGATTTTATTACGAAAATTCGTATTCTCCACCTCCTGCGAGCTCTCCTGTGAAGCGAGAATCATATCTGCCTTGACTTAATAGTTTTAAAGGATATAGTCGGCATGCAACTTTAAGAAGACTTCCCTCAATTTAATCCTCGCCCGTCGAGTTTTGCAAGCGTCTCCTTACGCTTTCGAGAAGAGCAGCCCCGCGAAGTTTCTTTCGAGAAACGGACATGAAAGGCGTAATGCTATGCCACTTCGTGGAATGGTACGACGTAGTAGTCGCTACCGTCAGCCAGAAGATTCGTAACGAATGCTCCGCAACTTCTTAATTCCGAATAGGCTCGGAGTTCGTCCTAGCGAGACTATCGACTACTTTGATATCCTTCTAGTTCAACTAAAATGTCCTACAATCTCAAAAACGAGAAAGTATTTCATTGTATTCTATTTCATTGTGATTTCAATCTCCTATTAACTCATTTCATTTCGAAAATTGATTATGGCGAAAGTGAATAATTATGTTCTCATTTAATACCGTTAGGTATGTCGATCTAGACATTCCATTCATTTCTCTAATAACATATGATGATTCAGCAATTATTTCTAATTCATGTATATAATATGACTCAGTAATCGTTCTCAGATTTCAATATGTATTTCAATAAACTATTAGTAACGCATCCACTCTAATTTATTCCAAGTACGAGATTAAGATGTTTTAGTCTTTCGACATACAGTACCAATTTCGTTCGCTTTTCCTCTCTTCGCACTAGTCACTTCCTTCAAAGTTCATCTTTGAGAAACGGACGCGAAGAGAGAAGCGTAATGCTATGCGACTTCGCGAATAGTTGGCGCACGTGGAGGCGGGTAGTTGCTTTACGGGAGCGAGTTACAAGCGGGATCTTCGTGTAAGCTGTAAGATGATACTCTCTCCCCAGTAGAATGGGCCCGAGACGAAGGTCGTACGAGGAGAGGGCAACCAGCACGGCGAAACTTTTGTTATTAAGACCGTCCTGAGAAGAGCAGAGAGAAAGAGCGAGGGGAAGAGAAAGAAGGAGTCTCAAATACTTGAGACAGGTACGATCGCGTGTATTAGAAAACGACGCCGTTGGATTTCGTCGTAACTCGCCGCTTCTAATACGTATACCATGTTAACCGAGCAATTCGCATTTCAGAAACGTGACGCGATAATATACGCATGATGCAAAATAGCTCCGTATCATGACGGAAGTAGGCGGAGTAGTAAGTGGAATATCTAATTCGATATAAGCTCTCTTTAAAAAAATTCTGACATGATGTTTATCGCGATATTCATCATTGCATCGCTTATTTGTTATAATAATGACGTAACTCAAAAATTGTCATTTTTTAATTGTCTCCAGAAAAAGAACGGATATACGGAAAAAAAGAAAGAACATATTTTTGTTCCTCTACAATCAGTTATTACAACAAAATTAGATTTTAAAATTAATTATTACAAAATTTTAATAATTTAAAAAATATTGAAATTTATTTTTTGTAAAATTGTTTTTTTTTTAGATGTGTGCAAATGAGGATACTAAGAAAAATTAAGAAGCAAAGAAAATTATTTAAAACAAACTTAAATATTTATACGAGGAGTACAGCGAAGATAGAATGCAATTCAATTATCGTGAAGACTTTTTCATTTTTGTCTTCTTTTTCCGATCAATAAGAAAAACGCTATTCAAATATCGATTGTATATGAGTATGCGTAACGCATTATGACTATTAAGGTGGGCACATCGCGTGTTTCTTGTGCCACCACAAAACTCGCAATCGCGTCCGCGACGAATCGGCGAGAAAATTACGACGCGGATGGCCGCGGAAATCGGCGAGACCGAAAGGAAATTAATAGTTCGTCCCGGATGCCGTGCTCCTGCCGTGGGATGCGACGCAAACGTTGACGTTACCGTTTCCCGTTGCTCTTCCTCGCGAAGGAATCGAATCTTGACGTTCGCGTATACTTCTTTCCGACGACGCACGACGCACGACGCACATTATCAAATTTAGCAGAACGCATATAATCGGATTGACAACCAAACGGTCTTTTTACTGTTGTTCGCATTACTAAAAAGTGTCAAAATTATGCAACAACAAAATCCTAGCGCGCTTTCTTGGAGAACCGCTTCTATAAAAGATTGTATTCTCTGCATATTTATGTCACACATTTAGAATTAAATAAATGATATATAAAAATAAATTCTTCCAGTAATAATGTGAGATATCTAAATTGAGAGGGAATTTTATAGAATTTCATATTATCAATTTAGTTTTAACTTTAATACAGATGTATGTATACCTATATACGTACAACTTATCTTTTTGCGTTTTGATAATTCGTTTTTGCAGTCATCATGGAAATATGATCTGATTTTTCAGTCGAGACGTATCGTGCAAGATTTATCAGCTGCAGCTCTAATTAAGATTTAACATCAGAAAGACATGACTAATATTAAATATGTAGATAAATAAATAGAATTCCAATAGGATTCGAATTTTACATCAAATTTCAGTGTTTCGTGTATTATTCACCATATTTACGAATTCCAAAAATACTTAGAGCTGTTTATTCAGGTAGAAACTTAGGGCGGATGCTGAAGACGATTAGAAGCGCATTCCTCGACAAAGTTAATCGCAAAATTGAAGAAACCGTCGAAGTCGAATAATTTCCAAAAACCGGTCGTAGCAGAGAGTGTGTATTCGCGTTCGCTGTGCTTTCTTTCGTGCGTCGCGTGCGTGCGTGCGTGCGTGCGTGCGTGCATACATGCGTTGCGTGCGCGCGCGGTCAGTCTGTCCGTCTAACCATCCATCCATCCATCCGACGTTTCGTCCGTTCGTCCGTTCGTCCGTTCGTGCGTGCGTGCGTGGATGCGTGCGTGCGTGCGTGCGTGCGAAGAGGATTCGGTCGGGATGAGTTCCTAGAAATGGCGTGCGGTATCATCCCGCTCCATCCCGCATGCCGTCAGCTGCGTAGGTGATACAGACACGCACGTATTCGTCCGCTGGCTCGCACACGCACGCAGATACTTAGGTATCTACATAGGCGCGGGTATATACGCGCAAAGCAAGCATACGCAGACACCGCTGCATAGGTCGGAGAGATCCGAAGCGGAGAGAGCCCACGAGAGGGGCCCACCAGGTAAGTTTTGCCGTTCATGGCGGTGCAAGCGATGCGAACGACAGGAAGGACTCTGGGAACGACTCGGTTGGTGATGGTGGTGGACGAAGAGGAGCTTCGAGGAGGTCGAAGAAGCGGGGGGAGCCGGAGGCGGAGGAGAGAGAGACGCAAGAGGGAAGAGTAGAAGGGCAGCAATCTCGCGGTAATCTAATTTCAGCGTGCGGAGGGTTCTAGGAACGCGGCGTGACATTAGCGAACCACCTTCAGCATAGTCCGTTCCTCCCGTTTCTCCTCTCTCTCTCCCTCTCTCTTTCTATCTATCTATCTTCATCTCCGTGCTCCTTCCTCTCTTTCTCTTTCCCGCGTTCCACCTACCGCGCCATCTCCACCACCTCCACCATCGGCTCTTACGCCGAGGGAGGCTATCTCCTCGTCTGGTTACCAACGCCGAATAAAGCGGTTCGACGTTTACGCCAACTCGGCCTAACGAGTAATCTCCCTCTGCGCGCATCCCCTGCACCCGACACTCTCCCCCTCACGAGATGCCGTACTTCGATACGGAGGTATCGGCATTTCCACCTCGTAATATATCAAGTCGTGAAAGCCTCACCTTTGCGGATCATAGTTACGCGGAATATTTTGTTTAAAGTGTTTGTGTATCTTTTATTCTTAATTTTATTGTGTTGCAAAAGTCTTTCGTATTAAATCGCAAAAAATACTGATTGTAATAAAATATCGAAATATTTTTAGAAAATATCAGTATCGATATTTACATTCTTTGAAATGCGAAATGCATAAATATATAACTTAATTATAAATATAACTGCTAATTAATACAATTGATTATGAATAATAACTCAAAGTTGCACATAATTATATTAGATGATTGTGCAATAAATTGTTATTTCGAAATTAGTCTTGTATTATATAGTATCGAAATTTTATTTTTATTTTAATCAATATTATTTTTTGTAACACATACATCGTATAAACAATCTTTCATTAAAAGATTCAATCTTCAAGGTTTCGTAAAATCGATAAATTCGTTGCTGTACAATTTCATCTAATTGTAAATGTCTTGTTCCTCAAACTGCACTGAGCGTGATTCTCGCTGCGGTCACATCCGCGAACAGACAGCTTCACTGCGAGAATTCCGCCAGTATCCGGACAGGTGCACGCATAGGCAATTCACGCTGATTCCGGGGTCGTCGTGAGGAATGGCGGCACGTGTGGGAGATAAGTCGAACGGCCATTAGAAGGGGTAATAGCTAGCTATGTTAACCGAGCACGTCGATTCCCGATTTCTAAAGGTGACCCTACGGTCAATAATGCTGTCAGTATTAACAAATACTGGCAATAATACTGACCGTGTATGGTTAATATTGATAGATTGATCTAGAATACTGATGATGATCTGGAATTTGATTCTCGAGCAGCATCGCTTTATTAGGATCCATGTCACAGAATGTCATAGTTCAATAACTACGAAAATATATTTTCAATAATATTGATCGTGTAAGATTGTAAAAATATTTAAAATATTGATGCATCCTGTCAGTATTATTGATTCAATATTATTGATCAATATGACCGTGTAGAGTTACCTTAACGAGACACGATATTTTTGCACACGGTCATCCGATTTTCATCTCGCGTTGTCACGCTGTTGATAGCGGACAAATAAATTCTTCGTGTGGAATTTCTTACTATTATATTTTCGATATTTAACGATCATTCGATGTAACAAAGTTATATTAATTTAATAATAATAATAATGTCAAAAACAGTTAAAAAATTAAGTCATATATGGATTACATATATAGAGAAAAAACGAAAACCTTATCTTCGATTTTCATCGAAAATGCCGAATTCCGTGTAGTTTCAACTTGCAAAACTCATCTCTTGAACGTGGCTTCTTTAAAATTAAATCTAGCAAGCGATACGTGGAAAAAGTAAAAAATAGTTTCAATATTTAGCAGATACCCATTAAAATATCGAAATACCTACTGAAAAATATACAATACAATGAATAAAGGGTAATATAGGAAACCTTTCAACCATTCGGCAGTCCGATTGATCTCGAATCTAGTTTCGGCAAAAATCCAAAATCATTCGCGCATCCCTTCGATACGGCACACGATAGTACAAACAAAGGGATTTTTCACGCATTTTTTATCTCCTGCTCGGATGATTTTAAAAATCTCTGCGGTTCCCAATCTTTCTATAGTCCCCAAAACGTCAATGCGCTGGTACGTCTAAAGATCTACGACCGCCTATAAATCTAGGTCTAGCGGCCGTTAAGTGACAAGCGTATTACATCCATACACGTGGTATCGTGACATTCGAACCCCCGAGAAGGATCCATAAATCGCGCGGGGCAGCCGGGCGCCGCGGCCGCCGCCGCGCGCTCTTCCACAAATCCATAAATCCGAAAATCCATAATTCGTTGCACGGCGCGCGCTACGGAAGGTATATAAAAAAAATTTTCGCGACGCGTTTACAGCAATATTTTATGATTGTCTTGACCACGCGGCTGCGAACGCATGTCCGTATATTCCGCATTTCTCTTTCCCGAGTCATCGTTCGTCATTTCGTTGGTACATCGGGAATAACAGTCCATAATTCGCGCTACTGAATGAGTAAAGGTATAAATAAAAAACAGTGAGAGAAATGTAACTTTTGACTTTGTTCCATGAGTTTTCACAGAGAAAAATACACTTGATTGGAATTTTCTATAAAATTTCCTGTAAAAGTTTGATAGAGACATTTAGAAAACAATACCAAACCATATGATTAAGCAGAAAAGTTTGCAATATAACAAAGAGGATAAGAGAAAAAAAATCTGTGAAAATTTGCAATTTTCTTCTATTATCCTCTTTGTTATAATGTAAACTTATCTGCTTAATACAGATCTATTATTTTTCTGTTTACTATCCTGTTTACTATCACTGATCCTATCCAAACGAGTAAAAATAACATCAAAGTGAAAGAGCAAGTGTTACAACGTTACGCAGAAGAAAACCATCTTGATAAGCTGTAATTGCATAATTTTTAAAGCAATCTCGTATAAAATCTCTCTTCTACTAGAGTCTTTAATTCTTTGCAGTTAGAGATCTTTATAATCTAAAAGTGGATCTTTATTAGGACCACGAGTAGGAAACGCGTGAGTTCAGAGAAGAGAGTTCTGCTTTCCGCAATACTCGCGATCGACGGGAGAGGAAAGAACGCGCGTGAAAGAGCATTCGGTCTCGTAAAAGTAGCAGACGATCACGTAAATCACTACGGCGAGAGGTTGGGTAATGCCGATTAGGTAGATGCGTCTTGAGACGCCTTATACACGCTGCCGCCATTGAACGGTCGAATTCTGCATACGTGGAAGCTAAAACACTGAGTTTCCTGATTGTATGATTGTTTTGTGTTTCTTTATAGTTCTCGAGAAGACTCAGTTTCACTTGGACTCAGCAATTATTGTACTTTGCTCATTAAGAACGGTAAAATATCAAATGTGTACTTAATATTTGATTTTATATAAAATGACAATTGATTAAAGAAACCTTTATTTTTCCAGCTAAAGTTTTTTTTGTTTACTTTCTTGAAACTCCTAAACGATGCAAGTGCGATATACAAATATATTTATTTGCAATATCCCTATATAAATGTTCATCGACAGTGCTAATGTTAATTAATATAAGCAACTTTTGATTTAAAAGATTATTCATTTATTGATAACATTCCTTTAACGTAATAATTATTAAATTGCTGTATAATTGAAATTCGAATTTTTCGAATGCTTCAAACTTATTTGAAATACTTGTTTTCCATGAAATTTAAATGATAAATTCGTATGCTGGAGATTATCAAAACCGCGATAAACATCGAGTGATAATTGTGCTCCTCGGATAAAGCGCAATTTGATTTTCAAGCTATGAAGCGTAATGTAGACATAGCTGTGCAGTGACGAGCAAGGAAAACAGTACCAAATATATCCACTCATCGCTCTCTCAACTCCATATTATTCCGTCACTGATTAATTAAGGTAACTCGCTTGAACGATCCCTACTACTCGGCGATAATGCTTATTGATCGGAGCTTCGAGTTTCGTATTATTACTCATAATTTCGCGAACGTTGACGCCGGTCTGCACTGGTCGATCGGTCGGTCCGATGCGACGACGATTTCGATCATCGTGCATACAGAGCAGGGAGGTCGCTCTTTTGTTAATTAATCGCCGGGATTCTCTGTCGTCTCGTTCGAGCCGTCTCGCAATTTGGAGAACGGCAATGCTCATTCAGCGTGACCGTTATATTTGTCCCGCTTTTTGTGTTATTACTTCGGTTTCTATAAATATTGACGCAGAATTCCGCGTTCGCCCTTAACATTTATTGCCTCCTGTCGTTATTCGTTCTCCTCGTTTCCGATGCGTCGCATTCTCCGATTACTCTCTCGTTGATTGACACGATGCAGATTTAACTTGTCAGTCACCATTCAACTTATCGGCTTGAATGATCGATCTAACACGTAGCTTTGTTATTTTGTATGGTACTAATATACATAATAATTATAATTGAATGTAATGTAAAGATTTGTTTCTACTAAAACTGATATTACGTTCAACATATTAACTTCTTTTTTTACTTTTATTTTAAAAAAGAAGAAAAATATCAGTCGACCGGCTTCAGTGAGACCGAGTTTTATAAAGCACAATATAACCCAATATAAAAAAATACATAGAATTTTACCAAAGTATCTAAAAATTTAAACACAAATCTAAAAATAATTTTTTTGGACTATCAAAATAATGATGTATAGGACTCTCAAACTAGTTGCTAGAATATCAAAACTTTTGCAATATTGCTTATCATGTTTGAGATTTCTACGTAATTATTTTAATAATGCAACAAAATTATTTTCGGATTTGCATCTAGCTAAATTTTTAGATACTTTAGTAAAATTGTTCTTTCTGTGTAAATATGGCGTACGCAAGAGGAGGCAAAGAAGGGCACTTGCCTTTCCTCCTAAATTTTGACAAGAAAAAACAATCATAAAAATCATAAAAAAATTATTTGACGATAAAAAATTAAACGCTCATTGCCAACTTACACGTTACTCGTAGAAAGTTTGAAGATCTCCGAAGGCTGGCTTTACTATAAGTATTTTAATAAGTTTTGTGTGAAGATAAATTTTTGCCTCTCCCTAACTTCTAAAATCTTATAGGCATGAGTGTAAATATGCATATTTAAACATCCTTTTTTAACATTAGAACCGCCAATAACTATTATAGAACTCAAAGGTAATAACTGCAATTGATAATTTTCGATTAGTAAAAAATTATTTTCATAGATATTATTTAATCGTTCGAATTATTTGTATTATATTCACATATTTCCAATATTCTGTACAGTATATCTAAGAAAAGAATTGAAATAATTATAAGGAAGTAAAAAAAAAACGGTTCTAGTGTTAAAACTGTTAAAAGACAGATCAAATATATAGTGGTAAGGACAATACGATTAACAAAGTGGAATATATCAACAATTTTATGTTTAAGAAATAATAGTCCCTCCTCTATTTTTTACCTCCGCAAGTATAAAAGGCTTTGGATCGTTGAACAAGGCGAATGGCGTATACACGCGATAGCGCCTGCTTGCGTAACCCGCGTAAACGCGTAAATCGGCGATCCTGCGGCGCAGAAAGTACGAGAGGACTCGCGCGCGCGCGCGCGCGCGCATCGCGGGAGGAAGAGGTCGAGGCAGAGGTGGCGGCCGTTCGCGCGGCGCTAGTCCCTACGGATTATTAATGCAGAGTTAAGGGGGCTACGCGACTTATCGTTAGAACCGCGTGTCCCCCGGGTCCCTCTCTCGACTCTCGACCGTTTCTGCCTTGCCGGAGGTTCACGATTCTCGCGTGACCCGTGAACTCTCGCACGTAACGAGATCTGTGCTCTCCCGCGTACCTCCGTACCCCGTTGAGTCCGCCTGGCCGCCACCAGCCACCAGCACGACGACGCCGCTCGCAGCCTCGCAGCCGGCAGCAGCGCCGTACCGATGCGGCCTCGGTACCCTGCGCGCCGCGCCGCGCGTTCGCCTCGTGTACACTAGCTTGTTCCGTAGAAGCACGCCTCGGCCGCCTCCGGGCCTAATAAATTATCCCTCTTATATATCTCCCCGGACCCGGGCCCGACCATTTGAACTCCCGCGCGCCTCCACGAGTACGTGCGAGAGGGACCTCCTCCGCCTACTTACTATACACCGCCCGACGGCGCCGCGCCGCACCGCGCCGATTGAATTGCCGCTGCGACGATACGCCGCGCATCGCGCGCGTTTCTCTTTATTTTACGCTCCGGACTCCATGTCATATTACACTTCGGTACACAGCCTCCGGTCGTTGACCTCTTGACCCAAAGCACATATTTTTTTTTACAGTTTTTGATTTTTTTCTTATTTTTTAAAATAATTATATCCAAGAAAATGTACGGAATATATATGTAATTTAAGAAAGGAAAAATATTTTTCCTTCTCTTTCTAATATCTTTCATATGTGTGCGATTATTATCTTTCATATGTGTTCACATTACGCGAGCTAAAGTATATGGATCTCTTTTTACCTCTTGGTGGAATACTTTTTCCTTCCACCTTCTGTTTAGATCTTCCCTCACTGTTATCCGAACGTGTAGGTATTTTTCCGCAAATTTCGCGGATAGTTTGTCGCGGCGTTTTCTCGTGCACCGCTGGATGTGCGACGCATTTCTCAACAGTATTCCCAATATACCGTGCCGTGTCTCGGGCGCCCGATGACTCTTCGAGAGGAGAATACTCGGCGAGAGTAGTTCCGGTTAAAACGCGTTCCCGCCCGAGGCGTGCACGCGCGCCGATCGAATAGCACATCCCGATAGATCTCGATTCCCTTTTCTCAGACGGTTTGCATTAACGTCTACCGGCGATTTTCCAGCATGGAGTTTCCATTTTTCATATCCGCGTGCACGGTTTTGCGTACGCTCTTTCCTCTACTTAAGTATCTCTCTGACGAAAGGGAAAGAAAAGGAAAAAAAAAGGGAGAAAGAGCGTTACGCTTTTCGCGAACGCTTTTCTTGCGTTTTTCATCTCCCGAGTGTCTCCTCCCGCGGCCCCGTTTTCCTCGCAGTTTCCACGTATCCGCTTGCGGCTTTGCTCTTTTATACCTCCAAGAGAGAAACGCGTTTTCTTTCAAGACTCGCGAGTCCTATCCTTCGTCTCTCTCTCTTCATCTCTTTCTTTCTCTTCCGTCTGACGAAACCAGTCTTTCTGTGTTTAGCTTTTCCATTCTTCACATTTCTTCTTTGCACCTCCTTTCTACTTCGCAATTTCGCTCTCTTTTTTCCCCAACTTCGTTTTTGTTTATACATTTGTCCGCCTTGGAACCAAGCTTGTGCTGCTCCATCAGCTAAGCGCTAAGAGATGCTTCCAAATGCATCAGCAACGCGAGATGGTCACTAGAAAAGTCGGCACAGGACTTTGATAAATCTCCTGAATAATAATCGCGCAAAATGTAAGTCATTTCTAGAGAAACGACATATATCTCTAATAATTGCCAGAGACTGGCCATAAGAGCGCGTCCATGTTCTAGCAAAATCTTATCTTGCTCTGCAGTGGTGCGAGAGAGATAAAGATATGTGTTCTTTTGCTCTAACTCGAATTACCAGAAAATGCCTATGGCTTTTCATTTCTCAAAGAATTGATTAATATTTATCCGTGAAAAATACGTCGTATGAAATTATATCAGCAAATGGCAGGCATCATCGGACGAGAATCAGAGAAACGAAGAAATAAACTTTCGCTCACACATCGATTCGAAGCAAACGAAATCGGCGCTCGTTCATAACATTCGAACCGGAAGTTTGGCGCGGAACCGACGGTATTCGAGGTTCGTTAACTGTCGGATAGATAGTTCAAAAGTCGGCAGTTCGATGAGAAACGAGTTTGCTCAAGAGTCCCTTGTTCCAGAAACGTTCGCAACTGCAGACGCAAAGTTTTCGACCACGACTTGTTCCTTGTCTGTGCTCTCTTTTCTCTTTCTCACTTAGCTTTTAATAATCCGGTCGCACGTCCCAGCTCCTGACCCGGAAACGTCGAGTTGTTACGCCTTCTTTTCTCGCACGTTAGAAATTCGACGAGTTCTCGAAGTGGCGCGAGCTTGAGAATTTTTCGCTGTGTATGTGTGCGCGCGCGTGCTTTTGGTTCAAGTTTAATTACTCGAGAAAAATGTTCTCTATATTTAAGACTTTTGTGCAATGATAAAAGTCAATTTTATATTAAAGCATTTGGAAGCAACAATAAACCATAGTTTTAATATGTGCAAAATAATTTTACATTCTTCATTAGGATAATATAATTCTAAAAAATAAATATATCTATTACCCTCGCAGTTGCTGGAGTATCAAAGTATTATTTCGTGTAACCGTACTATTTTATTGAATATTTTGTTAAATACGGAAAGTCGCTTATTCGTTTCCGCAGTCGGATAATAGCATTTGTAATAATGGCGTTTCCACTCCGGAAAACCCTTCAATTAAGGACTTTTTCTGTCGCGCCGCCTAATTCTTGATCCGCGTTCCGTCAAATTGATTTCCATTCTCGGGATTTTATCGTCCCGAGGCGAGGACTCGTGATTGTCTCTTTCTTTTTTTTTATCTGTACCTTTCTCTTTCTATCTAAGTATACGGAACCGCGCGCAGCCAAGTATCGAGGAATACGTGTATATAAATGAGACATGTATATCGACGCCATTGTTCTAAAGTCGTGACAGCGCCGGGTCAGGAACGCGTGTTGTTACCCGTGGAGGTCGGAGGGGTGCGGGTGGGAACCCGAGAGGACTCCTCTCTCGCATTAGCATACCCCCGTTCTACCTTCACGATCCACCTCTCCTTCTCTTTTCTCCATATCGGCAACTTAATCTCCTTCGATAACACCCGGATAACATAACGGAGAAAATATTTTGGCGAGAAAAAGTACAATAACTAATAAGAAATCGTTCGCTGCTCATTATCGTATGATTCAACTTGCTCTTTAAATCCCGATATCGTACAGAAGAATTTTATTATGTAAAGAATGGTATTTAATACAAAAAAAGCATGACAAATTGTTATATGAAAAAGAAATGATTTTGTTAAAGTATCTAAAAATTTAGCTAAATACAAATTTGAAGATAATCTTGTTAAACCATCAAAATAATTATGTGGAAAACTCAAACGTTATAAAAAAATTTGGCACACGTCAAATAATTCATTAATAATATTATTCTAATCATAAATCATACTTTGTATAAATGTAGATATATTTAGAATGCTTTCATTTATTGCTATCTTTTTTTTATTTATTTATATTTTGATCCGATCAAAGATTCATATGCACATACATTGTTTCCTTACTTATAAAAATCGTTCGTTACAAACGATATGATTGATCGATATCGGTACAGTTATTCGTTGTCAATATTATCATTTTAAGAGTGGCATTTGTGGGCATGCGAGGTCGTCTCTGTGGCGCAACATAGAATTTAAAAGTGAGGGAAAAGCTTACGACCCCATGGGATCACTTTACTCCACCTTCCTCTATTAATAATACACGGAAAACTACTTGACCGTATACTACTACAAGCGACTTCTCCACTCTCCAGAAGTAAAAAATGTACTAACAGCGGATGAATAAGCTTAAACTTTTGGGCAACAATATTTGCCTCAAATCTAATCGAAAATGGAAAAATATTTTTATTTGTACTCGAGAAATAAAAAGTAGATTAAATTTAAACATTGCTTAATCGCATCTTAATTATAGAAATTCTGGATTAGCATGAGAACTACATTGAATCTTCAGGTTTTTATATATTATATAAATCAAATGGATTAAATAACAACTTTGAGTTGTAATATTACTTATTTCTATATCTATAGTTGACCGCAATTCAATGATTGTCAAGATCAAAATGATTAAGTTATAATTAAAAAATTAATAGAAATCGTGCGCAATCGTAACAGAAACATATAGGATGTTGCGATTCTCCAGACACAAACGACGCAAAATCGTGGCGGGCCGTATTATCGAGGAGATGGCGCGATGTGAAAAAGGGATGAAAATAGGACGTGACGAAAGCGAATATATATGTATGCAATGTATATGTATGTGTATATGTGTACGTACGTGCTGGAGGACGGATGCCGAAGGTTCGCGAGGGTTGGAAGCGCAATTTTGCAGCGTAAACCTCTGGCACCGGGCCAGGGGCGTGTATCACTCCGCATCGGAATTCGTTGTTCCACGCCTGGTTACTAGCAAGAGTGTTTTCCGCACTCAGGCCCTCTCGCACGTTTTATCTCGTCCTTCTCTCTGTTCGCAGCTATTTACCTGCATAACATTCGCGAGGGACACGCGGAAAACGTTCACGCGTTTCTGTGCATTCAAGGTCGTGTCCTATAAACCTCGCGCGATCAGAAGAAATCCCGCAGGATTCCTAGATAAACTATAATGTACTTTCTATAAATAAATCTAGCTAATACATAAGTTTCAGTTGTCATCAACATAAAATTAAATTACACGAGGAGAGATGGATCATTTTATATTTTTTAATTTATATCGTTCTTGGAAATTAAAGAGAAATAATATCACGATTATATTGCACAATTTTTTGTCGGTATTAATCAGCGTATGTAACATAAAAATATCAATTTTAATTTCTAAATAAATTTATGCGCGAAAAACTTGTGCAACATTTATTATGAATTTATTATGTGCGGCCTCTCTTAGCTCTCGAATCGTCCGATCATTTTCTGAGAAAGATCCGCTTCAATAATTGTCGATCGGCCATTATCGACGATCGGCGTGAACTGCAAAACTAGACCGTGCGCATTTTCAGCGAATGTACGAGTGGCATTGGTAGGTTGTGGAGTGTCCCATGAACTGACCGCCATTCGCGTCATCATTGAGTGGTCTTGGCGTTCGTTTTGGAACGAGGTTTACCGCACCCCTTGTGGCAGATGAATGACGCCAACATCGAAACGTGCCTCAATATCATTTGGTTTGCTTTGCAAAACGAAGGACGGCAAAACAAACATGTACTGATTTAACTTAACCCCGTTAAAAGATTTTTAGTGAAAAACATTCAAAACGTACCCAGAAGACACGCGTTAAATTAATATCTTGAGAATTTAGTTATTACGAGTGGGATCTTTCTTAAATAAACGAGAACTGTAGAAATTACATAATTTCTAGGAAATAAAGAGGATTATTAAATATTCAGACATATAGCCATATATTATCATAAACACTCGAAACTAGCCATGATAAGATATTATGGTACTTTATTTCAAAAATTCATACAACGAGATTCAATAATATAAAGTGTAATTGGGTCTAACTACTCACTTGTCATAATTAAGAGAATTTTCTCATTTTCCATAAAATTATATAATTTCTCTCATAACAATGACGTGAGAAATTCAAATAATTTCAAAATTCACGACGATGACGACACTCCATCGTTGCCACAATATCGAACAAGTTACAAAGTGAAATTCGCCGCGCAAAGTTTACTAATATTTTTCAATAGCCTCTCTTTCGGCAATGCGTGCATTGCGGCAGTCTCCATTTTCTCCTGTGGTCGTCGCCCGTTTTATCGCGCCCACGTGGCAGTTCTGTAATGTAATAACGGGGTCGACGTAACCTACCCCAATGGTACGCTTCGTAGCCGAGGGAGAAAGAAGGATAGATGGTTACGAAACGCAGAGGACCGGGACTGGCGCGGAGAACCGTAACGCGATTTTCCCGATTATCTTTTCGACGAGGGCTCGTGGAGAACTTGAGCTGGATTATTATGCTCAGGTCACGTTTTACCTGTCGCTTAACTCTTTCGTTGCGGCAGGCTTGCGAAGTGCTTGCAACGAACCAAGTCGGTAATCCATTAATATGTCAATAACACAACTGAGAAAATGCAGTGAAGCCAAATTTCCCTATAATATAATCAAGGGATAATGAAATAAGCCACGCCAAAATTCGCGGATGTTATAAAAGTATCATAAATACTGTACAATTTTACATTTATGAGCAGAAAAGTGAAAACATTTTATCATAAACAATGTTAACGTCTGCGAGTTAAAACGGGTGACTGTACGGGTGTACTGTATACGTTTTTCAGTAGAATCGATTGATTCTTTTTTGGATATCATCAGTACGCTCTTCACACCTAAAGAGTTAAATGGGACTTGCAGATGCACCGAGAGCACTGTCCCTTGGAGCGAATCGTCCGCGAAATGCGCGATCGGTTGTGATGGTTCTGAACTACTTCGAACCCTTCTTACGCCTTCGAGCCCTTCTTACTCGCGTCATATGCTCGTCTCGAACTTCCCTTTCTCGGCAACGATTTACACCAACCGCATGATATAATAATGGAGACCGACGTGACCTACCTCAACGGAACACGCGGTGCCGAGTGCCATGGAAGTAGGAGGAAGAGGAGGAGAAGGGAGCCAGCCAAAGGGCCGGGAAACCCCATCCACCCCGACGCGAGAGTCGAGGGTCGTAAAACCCCCTATACTCCAACTCAGACTCGTCCTACCGCCCTACCAGACAGAGACCCTAACCTACCTCACGTCTAGCTGACGTTGGGCGGGCTAAAGGGGCGACGAAACATCGTCCCTCGTGCCACAGAGACACACTTTTGTCACGGCCCAACCCCACGATTCCCCAAGCCCTCTTCACTTTCCTCCTCCTTCTCCTCTTCCCCCCTTCCGCCTGCCTTTCTTCCGCACCCCATCAACCGGCATGCTGCGTTACTGTTCATTGTTGAGAAAGTTGACTCTTATCCACGATACCGCGACTTTTACCGCGCTTAAACACTCACTAAACTTTGAATATATTAAATGAGGTATGAATGTGTACTTGTAATGTGTATTTCGACAAAGAGATAAAAACTTGTTACAGAAAATTTCAATCGACATTAAATAAAAAGATTTTTAACAAATTTCTTTCCTCTAATATAAAAAAGATAAAAAATAAATACCATTGGAACATATTAAAAAAATCTCGATATTTCAACTGTTGTATGTATAAAAAGCTTTTTTAAAATCAGTAAAAATAAAAAAAGATGAATCGCGAGACAATGAAATTTATGAATTGCATGATCTAACAAATAAAAAATTCGCATGCGATTTTTTTTTTTTAGAAAACCTCTTAACCGCAAACAACGTTATTTGCTGATAAAAAACTAAGCGATTGGACGGATGCTATATGTGATCCAGTAGATGCAGAAAACCTTCGCCGTAATTCCGCCGAGGCAAATTAATCGGGTAGAGATTGAACCGGCCAGTAGATATTTGATGCCGAGCGGAATTCGTTAAGTTTAATTAGATGCGGCAACTCTACGGCACGCCACAATGCAGTCGATTATCGGACTTATTAAAAGATCGGGATATCATGGAATCCATGGAGCATGAATATTTTTACATTCGTGAATCCAGCCGCGATCGGAATAATATAAACAAGAGGAAGCTTAATGATCCGCAGAAAAAAGTTTAGCCGAGAAAGAAAAGCGGAAAAACGTATACGAGAGAGAGAGAGAGAGAGAGAGAGAGAGAGAGAGAGAGAGAGAGAGAGAGAGAGAGAGAGAGAGAGAGAGAGGCCACTCTTCGCGCACGAACTAATTTATCGAGATTCGCCCTCCTTCGGCGCTCCGAGGCAAAGTTTCCGCTCGACAGGCAGGGAAGGCAGGCAGGAAGGAGGTCACGACAGCGCTTTAACCCTTCCGAAGCCATCCGAGACGATAGCGGGCGTCTTGACCCGTCCTATCTCCACTTTGCCGTGCCCTATCCTCCAGCGTAGCGTGACGTAATTCCACTCCGTGAGCCCAAGTTCGACCTACCTACCTAGACGAGAAAGCAATATGTATGTGTGTGTGTGTGTGTGTGTGTGTGTGTATGCGTTCACACAGAGACGCACATGCACGCGCATGTATCCAACGCGGTATATCCGAGATTCGTGCGCGCAGAGAAGGCTCTCTCGGTTGAGGAGAGCAGAGAAGGGACGAACACGACGACAACGACGACGCGACGTCGTCGTCGTCATCTCGCTTGGCTATGTATGTATTGGTCGCGTAGCTGCAACCATCAATACACTTTGCCGAAGATAGACGCGTTCCGTCGTGTGGTAGTCCCTCTCCAACTACTCCTCCGCAGAATCCTGCGGCCTCGGCGACTCTCATATCCTTCGGGCCTCTGGGCATTCACCGACGTCGTCGTCATCGTCGTCGTCGTCGTCGTCGTCGTCGTCGTCGTCGTCGTCGTGGGGTTCTCTCTAGTTGCTCGCTCATCCAGCAACGTCACTAACGTCACTAACGACGACGGACATATTGGTATCGCGTCTCCTTAAAGAGAACTCCCTTAGACGACATCGTATAAATTCAAAGAGACGATTAAATAAATAGAAACGTAGAAATGGAGCTTAAAATGAAATTAATATTATAAAATAGTCAAAATTTTGGATAAGATAAATATATTGATGTTTAGGTCACAGAATGTATTATATAGTGAAACTTTATTATATTATTATATAGTTTGAGTCAGTCAAGAAAGATTACGTAGAAAAAGTTTCTAAATTTCATTAAAATATTGAAATAGTTGTAATAAATGTGATAAAATTTTTAATAAATATCTCTTGAGCTGTTATATTTTATATAATTTTTACTTCTTTTTGCTTGCATTTTTTCCTACTCATCTCTATCTTCATTACATAGAAAAGAAATCAAGCAGGGATAATCTGCGCTTAAGTATCGGAAATAATTAACGTTTCGAAAGAAAGCATAATCATAAATATGCTTCGCGCTTCATTACAGTATCTTCTATCTAAAGTAAAATAGAGCAATTCGCCTTGGCGTATCGCCTTAATGAAGTTTTAATTACTTGGATGCTTAAAAATTCACCTTCGGCGCGATGATCCAGCGATAAATCGACGCATCGACAAATCTATCGCATTAATGGCGCTCGCATCTCCATTTTTATTTCTCCGTAAAATTAGTATCGGACAAGAATTCCGCGGTGGAGAAAACTATCGGAAAAGCGGGGTGTACCGATAGTTGTTCGTCACTCGTCAATTTAATATCTCGCATACGTTACGGATATTCGATTCGAACTTTCGCGCACTCCATATACTACACCCTCACTCTTGTGCGCCCCCTCCGGTGCACACAACATCGGCGGCAGTTACCGGCGCACCTCTCCTCCACCTCAAGAAAGTTTCCTCGCTGTTCTGCATAAACATTACGAGCAAAAGTGAAAGTACCCGGCGTCACCGTGGCAAAGTTTCTCCGCGAGGTGGGACAGCACTTGCACCCTCGATATCGTTAGAAATATCCCATTCGCGCAGCGGAGCGCCGTTGTCCCATTTACCATCCAACCATTAAGTCAACCCATTACCATATACAACGTTGTATAACCCGTCGCCGCGAACTTCCATTACCATACGCTCTTTCCAATTGATCGCCAATTGCTATTAATTAGTCGAAAGTCAAGTAGCACGTTATAATCGGAGTTGCAACACGCTCCAGAAAAAAAAATACTTTTTCATTTTTCATTACGATTACGATACTTATTCTTCAAAATGTGTAATAAACACACATTCCCGTCGCATATATATAATTTTCTTATATTTCAAATATAATTTGGAATTTTAAAAATACATATATTGTGTGTACATGAAAATATTTAGTATTTAATACTTTCTTCGTAGAAAAATCTAAATATGCACGACGTTAAATGGAACGCAGTGAATTGCAACGAAGAAAAATTTTCAAAGCGCGACCGGCAAGAGTTGCATCCGTTTTCAAGTCCGCTTGGAAATTACCCGTTGGCCTTAGTGCTCCTCAGGGAAGATCCAGCACGTTTTTCACGGGGCTCATCTTCCTAATCTTCCTCGAGAGCCGTCGATACGCCGGGACCGTCCGGCGGAAGTTGCAATCCAGCATTGGCGAACTAAGCACGGGATGTTCGGGTTACGCGATAGGAAGGGAAGGGAGGAAGGAGGAACGGGAGCGTTTGCAACGGAGCCGACTGCAGTTTTTCCACGGTGAGAAATAGGGTCTTGGGGTGTGTAAACCCGGTTACTTATGGAGGCCATTCCGGTCTGCGGGCTCGCCGGCCTCCGGCTGAGGGGTTTTAAGGACTTAGCTCGACATTAGCGTCCCTGGGGGAGGTGGGCGGCGGGCGGCAGGCGACGGTGGATATGGACGTCGACGATGTGGATGTGGAAGCGCCAGTTGTCGGAGAAGGAAGGAAGGAAGCCGAAGTTAGACCGACGGAAAAGAGCGAGAGAGAGAGAGAGGGGGGGAGAGAGAGAGAGGGAGAGGGAGAGAGAGAGCCGGAGAGCTGAAGTTGCAGAGAACGAGAGAGATAGAGAGCGAGAGGGACTCGTTCTCTCTGAGGGAGTAAGCTCTGGATAGGGTTGCGAGGGCCGAGAGTAAGGGTGAATGGTTGGCAGTCGGGGGATCCCCGGGGGGACGGGGTGGTAGAGAATCGCGGAAGCTCAGGGGTGAGGTGGCAGCAGCGGTGGCACGAGGAGGGGGATGGATGTGCGGCGATTTGGTTTCCAATCATGGGACGACGGGACGCGCCTCTATCGAGCGAGCAGAGGCCCGGCCATCCTACCCCATCCTCTACTTCGCTTGGAACCATGTCGGTGCTGGTGTGGTGCTGGTGCAAACCAACCCAACCCAACCCACCGGACTCACTCTCCTTCGCCTGCACCTCCGCGTCTCAACCGACCGTTCCTCCTCCTCCTCCTCCTGCTCCTTCGCTTTCCACTTCCTCCTTCGTCTCCTTCTCTTCCACCGCCTACTGCTCGTCCTCGTCCTCATCCTCTTCCTTCTCCACCT
>NW_017296881.1:723682-738020 GCF_001594075.2 Trachymyrmex cornetzi | reverse complement strand
CACCCCCCCCCCCCCCCCTCCTCTCGCACACTCAGCATCCCCTGAAGTAACGCATACATACGCGTACATCTCGTCTTTTCGTCCTCCTCATCGATGTCGTCCGCACTTCCCACAGCAGTCCCCAACCCAAGCCAATCGCGCGAAATCTTAATGCTTTCTTCAGCTGTCGAATGGGAAAGCAGAATATATATTCAATGCTTCGAACGTACGATCGCAAAACATTCCAATACCGGTGAAATTTTCGTTTCTGGCTTACAAATTCTATACAGACTCATTTTTTATTTTGGTGCAATTTTATAAAGTTTTATAGCGAATATTAATATTTTGTGCAGAAAAAATTGAAACAACAACTTTATAAATATAAAATATTTTCCATTTTTATATATAAGATATTTTTCACTATTTTCTAAGAATAAATTTGTTCAATTTTTATTTTGTAATTTTTATAATTTTTCCGTGCGCGAAGCAAATTACTGCGATGCCGCTTAATAAACAACGATAATATATCGAGGCAATGTCTATCAAACTTCAATTTTAATTACCTACTATGCCGAAATCGATCGATTTCGGTAAAAGTAAAACTGAAACTAGCCATTGTTTCAATAAATTTCTGGCTAAAAAATACGTATAATTTCAAATGGATATCTCTCTGCGGTATCGTTTATTTGTACGGCGTTTTGGAAGTATACATCATCAAAATAACGCGTAAATCCATAGCGGCGAAATGAATGCGATGCTTCCAGCGACAGTTGTGATTAGTGCGACAGCAGCAGGAATTTTTCCCGTGTGTCGACATACGTGCTATCCCTTGTGGATCAACAATTACCTATCCTCCGGTGGCACCTTCGAAACTGGTTAGTTAGAAGCAAGTTACCGCGAGGCAAACAGTTCCCTGTAAGCATATCGTTCCTAATACCGTAACTGTATTGCTGCGGGTGACAACGCGATTAGAACGGGAACATTAAGGGGTTAAAACGCTCGCTCGTGACTTAAAGTGCTTAGCTATCTATATACTTGACACTGGCGCAATTAAATGCCTACTCATCTATAAAATCATCCTAATTAGAACATAACATTTAATAGCTCAACATTTAATATCGTCAAAAATAATAACAGTGATAATTAAATATAAGCTTGTGTTAATTTCGTTCATTTTCTATCTGTCTACTGATAAATTTTATTAGTAATTAAAAAAGTGAAACAGAGCAAAATATTGTTAATTAAATAATATTAGTAAATAATTTTTACGCCGATATCTATTAGTACGTCACCGACATGTGTATTTAAATAATTTATTTTTCTTATATAAGGATATTACAAGAGCATTGCTCTTATTCAAACCAATAACTTTTCCCGCAAATGGTTAAATGCGTTTCCGCTGCGGTTTATAATCTTTTTTGTTTACGGGAGGATGCTTCACAAAGCGTCCCCCACGTCTCTCAGTGGAGCGCTCTCAAGCAACCGAGACTACCTCGCCCTTTACTTCCGCCAGGAATGTTTAATTAACACACTTCGACCCGCTTCTTCTTGGCTTTCATTACTGAAATTTTTCTGCCGGAAACACCGCGGTCCTTCCCACGAGGGACCATCCAACTTCCTTAATCGCGTGCCCAGTGGCGCGCTCTTTAAGCATTATCAGTATGCACAGAGTGCAAAGTTTCGCGGAAACCGCGGTTGGGAAATATAAGAACAAAAAAGAAGAAAAAAAATGCAAAGACAAGTCCGCCATATTTCCCGCGGAAATATTTTCACCCGCCGATAATAATGTTGAGCTGCCGTAACTTGGCACTCGCCGCGCTTCCACGTGGATTCCGCGCGTGTTAAGAACTTACGAGATCGATCTGCGTACGCCACGAAGAGTAGCTCGTATAATCGAACGTGTCCACTTTTATGATAAGCGAGCGGAATTCACACAGAATATATACACGCGGTGATTAGCAGCGATAAAATATTGCAAAGGATCGACGCGGCCTCAGTAATTGATCTAGCTCTTCAGCGGTTCTCAGCGAGTAACTTGGTTGGAAGTTTTATCTTTGCCAACTACGTGCGGAAGGAGATTAATCGCCGCGCAAACTCACGAGAACTGCATCTGCTATGTTAATCACGGAACTTGCTCGGCGCGAAGAAGAACCGCAACCTCGCGTCGTGGACATTACGATCGCAAGGGGGAAACTCTCGATCTTCTATCATCCAACTGACACAAATCAATTACGCACCAAAAGTTCTATGTAATTTCTCTCCCGATATAGATAACGTGAGAAACTTATGTTTGTCAAGAATAGACTATTTTACTATTTTCACTGATATAAGTCTAGGTATAAATCGGATATCGATCATAAATAATGTATGATATACATATACATTACACTGAAAGAGCAATTTTGCTAAAGAATCTAAAAATTTGGCTATAACATACAAAACTGAAAATAACTTTGTTGGACCATCAAAATAATTTTGTTTTGATATTCTATAAGCGATCAACTTTGTCGTCCTATCTAATTGTTTTGACGGTACAGCAAAATTATTTTTCAGATCTGAATCTAGCTAAATTTTTACATTCTTCAGCAAAATTGCTCTTTCAGTGTATATAAACAAAATTGTTTATGTACACACTGAAAGACCTTTTTCATTACATTTGCGACTTCTTATAAAAATATCATATCAACTATCTTATGTGACTTCAATCTATATTATTTTTGGCATTTCGTTTACGCGTGTTTAGAACGTCACAAGAGAAAGTTCAAGAGAAAGATCTACTGAAGTGAGCGCAAAATGCCGATATCGGACGCGTCCAGCTTAAAGCGGGGGAAACGCGGAACTCGTAGAAGACATCTTATCGCAAGGGGCGACCTTTCCATTCGATAATTTCCTCCCACGGGAAATACGCGGGGGCGGCTGCTGCTGCTGCTATACTGGAATGCTCAACTTCGACGTCCCTCGTGACGTCATGCCGGGCTTATCCACTATTATCACCCGTAACCGGTATGCACGTTCGACGGCAGGAAACGTTTGAGAGCAAGAGGCGAGGCGAGGCGAGGCGAGGATGAGGGGAAGAGAAGAGACTCGGAAGTTAGCAGGGGGTTGCAAGAGTCGACTTGTCGTTCTTGGACAAGACGCTCTCCCGGAGTGCGTAGGGGTTGAGCACCCATTTGATGCCCTACATAGCGGAGTCTCGGAGGCCGGAGGAGTTGGTCGGGGGTGGTCTGGGCAGGGACGAGGAAAGTGGCGTGAGGATGGTTGGGCGACGTAGGAGGTGAGTTCCGTGGAAGGAGGTAGACGAGGATCGAGGACGGAGGTGGCGTAAGAGGGAACGGGAGAGAGGCGGTGTAGGACGTTGGAGCTCTTTGGGGCTCTGAAAATGCAGCGTAATTTGTCTTTGTCTGGCGGGGGCGAGCGCGTAGTAACGGCGAGAAGGGCGGCTTGAGGCGGCATGGGGAAGAGGGGCTAGGAAGGGTAGATGAGGGCGAGGGAGAAGGTGGTGGGCCGCGGTTCTCGGTGGCGAGAAGAGTGCAAAGGGGGGTTCTGGTAGCGGCCCGTGGAGAGTGATGAGGAGAGGGCTGCGCGCGCGGGGGTGAAAGAGAAAGAGAAAGAGAAAGAGGAAGAGGAAGAGCGGCTGCGACGCGCGAGGTGCGCGGAGGAAGCGTGGGCGAGGATCGAAAGAGAAAGAGGGAGACAGAGACAGATTCCGTGCTTGACCCGCCTGGGATCGATGCGTTCGTCTGCCAGAACGCCGAGACGCCCGCGTCCTTCCTTCCTTCCTTCTCTCTTCTCGGCTCTTCTCTTCCGTCGCCGTCCTATCTTACTCGTTCGGTCGGTCTCTCCGTCTTCGTTTCTCTCTGTCTCTCTTCCTGTCCTACTCTCCCTCTCCCTCTCCCTTTCTCTTTCTCCGTGTCCCTCTTTTCCTGTCCCTCTCTCTCAGTCGCTCCTTCTCGCGAGTTTCGTCCTCCGTGCTTTCATGTCGTGCTGCTGACGCTGACGCTGGTGCTTCTGGTATAGCTGCTACCGCTACCACCCACACCCTCCTCCACCTTCCCCCGTTCCACCCATCACCCCCCCCCCTTCGCCCTTCGATCCCTCTGCCCTCTCTACCCTTTTCGAAAAGCAGCGTCGTTGGCCGTCGGCGCAACGCACACGCCGTTAACCGCACTGCACAACGCGTGCAATCCGCCTCACCCACCCATCCCAGCCACCCACCGACCAACCGACTACCATCCGCCCTCCATCCGCCGCCCGCTCTTCGCCGCCTCGTCCTCCACCCCACGGTCCTCTCTTGCCACGCTGCCTCTTCGACCCTCTTCCACTGGTTACGACATACCGCACACACGCAGGCACACACACATATATACGTCTGCCTTTCCCTGCACGCACGTATACCCAGCGTACGAAGTAACACGCACGTATCTGCTCTTTCCAGCGGTCGCTTCGTCGCCTCTCCTCTCTCGTTTCCTCTTTCGTTTCTGTTCTCTTTTCCTATCTTGCTTCCCCCTACGTCTCTTGGCCTCTCTTGGTCCCTTCAATATTCCTCGTCTCTCTATCTTTCTCTCTCACTCTTTCCCTCGCCCTCTCTTGGCCGCTTTGCCTGTCTCTCTCCCTCTCTCTTCTCCCCCCCCCTCTCTTGCTCTCTGCCATGCTTCGTTCCCTTGCTCACGCAAACCCAGGACCTACGGACCTAGGAACCGCACCCCGAATATCGAGCCGCTCTCTCCGACGTCGCCAAATGCTTTTCGGGAATGCGGCCCAGTCCGATATCCCTCTCACTGCCTGCCTGCCTGCCTGTCTGCCTGCGGGCTTGCATTTTCGAGAGACCACGCACACGCCCGACGAACCAAGTGGGAAATCGTAAATTCACTTCTCGTCGAGAAGCACGATTTCGAAATCGGGATTAGAGTCGCGGTTATTCTCATTTTTGCAAACGATTAAAAAAATAAGCCACTTGTATGCATATATATACTCTCTTCCTAAGTTTTTTTATTTAAACGAGCTTATAAAAATAATATTTATTATATTTATTATTATAAATCTATTTAACCTACACTGCCAACAGAGGCTGCCATTTATTAAAATAGTGAATATAATATCCTTTATCTTAATCAGTTGGTTTTACTTCGTTTATTATTACTTTTCTTTTCAGTATTTTTATAAATAATTTAATAAACCGTAAACCAGAACTCACAAGTAATACAAGTTTTATATTTTTAAGGATATATATATATTACTACCTGGCTAAATAAAATTACCAATGTGCGAGATCTATTGGCGACAAATTTTCATGTGATACAACGCAAAAATTTCATGAGAGCGAGCAAATTATCACATTTCGAAGGGAAATGTCGCGACGTACTCGCGGTGAAATGTCGCGACATGCTCGCGGCAAAACGTCAAGTTTCGATCGACTGCACTGAATTTCGAATGCGTTGAAAGATTTAAGCGGAGTTGTCCGCGAGTTGGATGCAAAGGACAACGAAGGTAGGAGGTGAAGGGTCAAAAATGGCAAGTATTTACCACTCGGTGTCGTCAGCTACGTGGCCGTGCAAATTACGTAATCAAATGGCTAGTCGAACGCTACACGTCCCGGAACATCCCGCGGGTGCACATTGCGATTTCCATCCACCCGCCAAACCATTCCCATCCCCTTGCAATCGCGTTACATATTCCAACCCGTCCGATCCTCCGGCGCTTTCGCGAATCCTGTCATCGATCCGCGGCGTTTTATTCCCACCGATAATTGTATTTCCGTTCATTGCTATCAACGTGAACCGCGGGACGCTCGTATACGTGGATATATTTACAATCCGTAGGTATGGGGAGAGTAGAACTGTAATGTATAATGGAACGCGCGCGTGGGAGGGGATAACGAGAAACGCGTCTCGGGGCTATTGTTTTTATTATCACGGGTGACCGACCCCTATTAGAAAATGCCTTACATTCACATAGTTTAATATGTAAACAAGTAGCAAGATAAAGCTGAAATCAGAAAAAAATCAATCAAAAAAATTATGACTAAAAAAGATTTCTATTTTTAAAAAAATACTGACTATTTTAAATTATATTTAATCTTTTAAAATTAGTTCAATTTTTAATTTTTAATTATTATAAATCTGTAATTTTTTTAATAAATAAATGAATTGGTTTGAATATTAATTATCTTGATTTATTTAATCATTTTGTGAGATAAATGTATAATCTAATAATATTCTATTCTATTTTATCTTCTCTTCTCTCTCCTCTCTCTTATTCTTTCCCATTCTTCCTTTCTCCCTCACACATACATACATTTTAAAATTATACAAGAGATCTTAATACACTATTTTTAATTGAAACTTGTTTTGACTAAAAAAAAATGCTAACATCAATGCTTCATTTCAATTAAATCGAAATCATCTATTTTAAGTGTTTGCAAATCGTATTACGGTTACATATGGATAAATGGGAACTGAAGAGGTGTCGATAAGAATAAGAGAATGAAAAATCGTCATATTCACTATCTTTTACATGGCAACGTGCAGCTTGAGTAAAGTAATCCGACTGTTTCGATTCACTTAACGGGTAATATTAAGCCGCGTAACGTATTATGTCGGGATGTAAATACACAGTAAAGTATCTTTACGACCGCCGTCTACGAGTCTGCTCTTATCCGGGCGATAAAATTTACAGCGCCTGGAAGCGGCTCGCGCCGTATAGACGAGAGTCCGTGTAGCATGTGTGTACGTGTGTATAAAATATCCATGCATATTTCACTCGGCACTTGCGACTTCACTGTCCCGTCTCGTCCACTGTCTGCGCCCCTCTAACTCTACCCATGATTTTACATGCGTCGGATGCGACCTGCCTTAACGCTTCTCGATTTACCGACTCGCTCGTTTTATATACGAACTTTCACAGGCGTCTCGTTGGGTAATTTTCAAACCTTCGAACGCTCCGGGATCATAACTTCACCAGAAATTCAATGTCATATGTAGTAAAGACTGCGCTACAGTCTAATAATTTTTAATATCGTGTTTCAGAATTTTAGGAAAAGTAAATTTCGTAATATCTCACAAACTTTCATTCGTTTTTTTTATTATGGAATATATTATCACTATAATGTAAAACTAATATTTTTTTATATTACATTGAGTTGAGTTGATTTTATATAATTCCAACTGTTATAAATCTCTGTATTCTTTGTAAAGAAGTATAATTTATTTTGTTAAATATCTAAGAGAAGACCAGTAAAATGTTAACGATGCTAAGTAGAACTATAACACGCAATTGTAGGTACGTAGAAAGAACTCTGGCAATATTTTGATAAAGAAATGGAATTTTTTCTTTAAAACGTTTCGTGCTGTCATGTGGATCATTGATCAAGCTGAACTTTTCGTTCAAACTGATTTTTATAAAATAAGCTACCAAAAAAGTTAAAAAATAATTTCTAATATCATGCGTGAATGTACATACAGAGTAAAAAATTCCAAACGTAATATCTAAATATGTCGAAAAATATGGAAGATACGGTAAAAACGTTTCAGATAAAAGTTGTATGGCTTGAGAGAGGATGCAAATAATGGCTTATTAAAAAAATTATGCATTTTGTAATATGCAACTACATTTTTTTTTAAGTAACTATTGTGTTTTCTTAAGTATTAAGGTACATAATAATTAGAGGAATCATATAATTCCATTTTTTAAATGACGATAACCTCCACATGATGTTAATTTTTAACTACTATAAAATATATTTTACTTAATAAATATAATAAACACAAACAAAAATATTATTAATCACCGGTGGTGACAATTCATCTAAAGTTAGCGCGAAGAATCGTGTTAATATACAAATGTATTATCAAATTATTCACACAATTGTACATGCTCTTGTTTTTCACATTTTATATTTTACAAAGGATTCGCTACACGCTCAACTTTTATCCGAAAAACAAAATTGACACAATTATGTGCTTAAGATCGTTCGACTAACTTTTAATCATCGTTAAATTATAGTAAACTATAGTAAACTATATAGTAAAAAAATATTTTACAACATATTTTCATTTCGCAAGTAAACTACAAAATCTATAAAAAAAATTCATGTAATTCTCGGATTTTGCACGTATTACTACATATATCATAACATAATTCCATTAAATCCGTTCAAAAATAAACAACGAAAAACCGCTCTCGAAAAAGGCAAACATTTTTTCTTAACATTGTTTTTAATTTAGTAATAAAAAATGAACCTATTTTTATTTTTATTTTCTCAATTTTAAGATTAACTTTTTATTAAAAATATTTAAAAAAAAATTTTTTTTAATTTAATTCTTCTGGCGCTTTGAAATTAATTTTTTGATAAATAAAAGATATTTAAATAATATTCGAAAATATTCTTTTTTGAGAATTTGAACACCAAATACTTTAAGCTTGATTTATTCGATATAAGGACGTAATTGTCTTGAATTCTTTTATAAAAAGAGAATAAAATTATTTTGCCCTAAATCTCCTTCAATTCCATAAACAAGTACGCACTAGATTAGAAATACACGATCACTTTCGCGCGATGGCAACGAGGAGGACCGCGGGAAGCGAGACGAGAGGATGAATGAGGGTATGGGAGGAGGGCTATGAGGCATCGCGTTATTAGATACCCGATCTCTGGTCGAGCGTGCTCCCAAGCAAAACGCGCCGCCAGCAGAACAGCGCCGGTTAAGTTCCGAGAAGAGGCGCGAGTTCCGGCTACGCAAGTATGTATAAGATATACGCCAGGTACCTGCGAACGGCCAGGCTCAGGTTGGTCCCGCTGACGACTAAAACGTAAAGCTCCGCTGTTCCAGGAGGCCACGGTATAATACACGGCCGGATGGAATGCACCCGGCCAGCTAGATAAAGCAGACGATGGTAGTTTACATATCATGTGTCACTACGATACAAATAATAAAGCAACGAGCCAGCTGTTATACTTACGAATTACAGATCCACAACGCAACCGCGCTCACTGCGTCAATTCGTTATACAATTTTTGTAACTTTTATAATAAATTGCTTATAAAACAATAACCTATACTCTCTAAATTCTTTGGAATAGAATCTCACTTTAAAAAGTAAAAATGTAGTCAGTCTTAGATAACATTTTAAAGAGTACTTTGGCAACGTTAATTACCTTTTTGTCAAATGACAATAATATATTCAACATTAAAGATTTGCTAAAGGCTAATATTCATATCAGTCCGTTCTTGTTTCAAGACCGTCATAAGTAATGTCTTAAGATCCTAATACGGCTAATCTCTAATTAGTTTATGACATCTTAAGATTAGACTTGAGCCGGTCTTAAATTATAAGAACAGTTGAACAGCGGTCTAAGAGACTTTCATCTATATTAACGGGTCTATATCTTATCCGTTATTACGGATATCTTAAGATGCGAGATATTATACGGCGATTTGATCTGATTAATAAGCACGGTGTAGTGCTCAACCGCAAGTTGCTAACGTTGCGTACGTATAGTGACCATATCGCCGGTGCGAGCGACTACGTATGCAAGGGGATGCACCAGAGGCGGGAGAAATTCCCGCGACGTAAATGGAGACGAAGAATCCGATCGAAGGAGTGCGTCTCCTTGGCGCCGTTGCGTCTCTGCGTAGTCGAGACGATAGTCTGGGAACATGTCGTCGCGGAGCGTCCGTTTACTTAGCGCTTGGCCCAGGATGGGCGGGCGGGCGGGCGAGCTGCAGGGCGAATAGATAGAACAGACGGGATAGATGGAGAACGAGCGCAGTCTTACGAAAATGCACTTGTTTTCAGCGACTCCCGGATCCCGGGTAATCGATAGCGCTGTTGTTACAAGCTGCGACGCCGTACGCGTGCACCGTTTTTCCCGCAGCACGTCTTCCGGCGCGTCGTGCCTTTAAATCCGGTCCGAATGATCGATAACTCTTTGCGAAACGACAATGATACCTTACCTCTGTAAATCTAGGAACACGTATCACACGTAGCTCCCAGACGAAAGATGTTTTCTGAAAATCGCAATGGTACTCCGGAGAATATTCAATACGCTGCACAGAGACGTTACTCCGGCATACATCGAAGAGAAATTTATCTGAACGCACTCAAAAGATAGTAGCGCAGGCGGTAACTCAGTACCATATAAGAAATAAATGTAGATGTAGTATTTCTTTGCTCGATGCATTTGAATCTATATCAGTTGAGTGATTGAGTAGTCCGACTGCTGTATAATATAAGGGGTAAAGTTGCCGTCATTGGATCGCCCGCGGGCGCCTTGATTGGACTTTTTAAATATCTTAGAAACTAAACAAACTAGTGACGATCTATTTACGTGGAAAGGTGCACGTCTTCCCACAATTTTCAACGCGCCGCACCAGTTCTGCCGCGAACACGATTGCCGAGTGTCGAATATCGTAAATTGGTCGTGCGAACATTTTATTTTATATTGCAAAATCATCAATGTAAGTAAGTACCAGATTACAATATTTCTTTAGATAAAAAAAATGGGGGCCAGTCTCAACAACCTTATTCTCATATTTTTTAAAATATTAATTTTCTTGAAATATGATAAGAGTTAAAGAAGAACAAAAAGGCTGTTATTAGATAAAAGCTTGTGTATATATATATATATTTTTTTAAATATTGTGTATTTTTACTTTTACTAACTTTAAACCTACAATTACAGTGTGACTTTTATTTGGTTTTACGAAATGTTGTTTTGAAAACAGCGCGATCTAAAGGTGTTTTAAACGTAACGTATCTTCTCCAGATCAGGCACCAGGAGAGTTGGCGACGTCGACGCTGGCTACGCCGAGACGCGGAGTTTTCACGATTGAGATAATATCAAGCATTCGAGTCATGGATTTCCCGAGAGGAAGAGCCGCGTTGCGCACTGCTAAAAGGTACGCGCAATGCGATCGGTCCATGGATTCGACATCTCCTCCCCGGGGAGACAGACGCCGAGGCGAAGAAGCAGCGCGCGCGTCCGGAAGAGATGGACGGAAGCGAGAAAGGAGCGACAGATAAAAGGAGAAAAAGAAAGGAAGACGGAAAAGCCGGTGGAAAACGATGAAAAAGGATCGGCCTGGAAGAAAGAGAGGACGTAAAAGACGTTGCCGGGCTAGGGGAGAGAGAGAGAGAGAGTAGAGAGAGAGAGAGAGAGAGAGAGGGAAAGAGAGATCGACACCGAGAGTCCGAAAGGAATTAGATTTGCTCGGCGCTAGCCAAGCGCGACGGACAGAATGCAACGCAATCCGCCGGTAATTCGAAACGCGTTCCTCGGAAACATGGGGAATTATTCCTTTGGCGCTGCTGCTGCTACTGCTGCTGTTGCTGCTGCCATTACTACCTCGACGATCCTACCTCCGTTACCTCACAGTGTAGTTTCCCTGTACCTGGAAGATGACCGGACAAATCGCTCGTCCTCATGTTTCACTCCACATCTCAACGCCGGCCGCGTATCGATCCGATTGGTCATGGTGAATATTCGCGTTGAATACCGACGACGATGAAACGATTAATTAAGTGACTGTTTAAACCTTTATCTGTAATGAGCGATTTATAGCTATACTCGTTAAACACGCACTTTCCTTATTTTAAAAATTATTAGAAATAGACAGACATATTCTAGCCTTAAAAATTGAATTAAATAATTATCGCATTTCATTACACAATTTGTTCGTATTACTCTAATTTAAAAAATATATAGGCGATTACAAAAAGTGCAATGTTCCATGCATTTAAACATAGCGTTTCATGGAAAGAGGACTGAAGTATCTAAAAATGTAGTTGGGAATACAGATAATAATTTTGTTGGATCAAAATAATGATGTAGGGCGCTCTAACTGGTTGCTAAAATGTCAAAACTTTTTACAGCATTGTTTATTATGCTTGAGATTTCTACGTAATTGTTTTGATGTTCAACAAAACTATTTGTAAATCTGGTCAAATTTTTACTTCAGTGATCTTTCTATGTAATAACCTGTTAAATCAATTAAATGGATACAGGGATAAATATAGAATGAATGAACTATATGGAGATGATCATTTTTCTTATTTGAAACACGCGATATATGCTTTTCTTTATAAAAAAAAAAAAATACTATCCGACGAGTTCTCGGCAAGACTTTCGACAAGAATTGAGAAAGTGAAACAGCTCAAGTTGATAGTCGACATATACAAGTTCATCGAGCGAGCAATGCAATCTGGTTAACCGCTATGCTCTTCATTTACGAATCCTTGCAGGTTGTGTCGAAGTTTCCTTTGCGCTGCCGCGTTCGCGTGTGCTAAGAGCGATCAAGATCGAGGGGTCTTGCCAGAAGCGGCGAGGTCAAGTAAGCATAAGTGCTTGGAGTTCAAACAGCCGAGCCCTCGCTAATTGTCTGGCGAAATCGATTCTGACTCCTTAATGTATAACTTATAATAATGGTAAAATTTTATAGTATTAAATAAAATAGAATATCTATACGCTACACATGTATACAATTGTGTTGCGTTACATTTTGTGTAAGTACAACGTCGCTAATAACATCAATCGGTTCATTAGCTTAGAGGGAAGGAGGGGAAATGGGAAAGCGTTCAGACTTTATCTCCTGCCTTACAAACTTGAGAAATTCTAACTAACTCGGGGAAGACGTCGCGTCGAAAAACAGGTTTCGAATCTATTGCCGATCGCGCGAATGCTGCTACGCGGACTTCTCTTCGCGTTGATTAAGTAATTACCGTAAATTGGGTTGAGCGCGGGCGCTCGCTACAACATAATATTAATTAGCATTCAATTAATTACAGTTAATCGATTCGCCGTCGGGTCGAGCCGACTCCCTGGCGTTTATCTCGAGCGATACCGATCTCTATGACACTATCTCGCGAATAGCTTATGATAAAATTTGCCAGAGATCAAATTTTTCACGATTGCTCTCCCTTTCTCTTTCTTTCTCCTTCTATTTCTTTATTTATCTCTTTCCTACCCTCCTTTCTCTGTTCCTTTTTCTCTCGTTCTTTTGTAACGGATTCGCGAATTCCTCGAATACTTACGTAGAATTTACTAAGCACTAATGACGGCGTAAATGTTAGCGATGTATCGCACGATATTCGATCGCCCCGTCGAAACCTATAAATTAAGACGCAGTAACAGGAGACGGTATAGCTGGCGTAACCGGAGATTTTGGTAGAGCGCGTTACGTGTGCATTAAGTCCGAATTAGGTGGCAGCTATGGCTCACTTTATGACGACAAGAACAGATATCCGACATTTATGTATCCCAAAGAGATGCGACCTGCTTGACAAAAATAGATTCTGCAGGCAGAAATTAAATTAATATCGTTCGTTATTTTTAAAAGTGCAAAGTATTCTGGGAGATTGTCTTAATAAATCTCATCGATTATACTCAAGAAAAAGATTATTACTTTTATTCTATGCAACGTGTTCAATTAAATGTTAATAAAGAAAAAATTGTCTACATTCATATTAACAACATTGGATTATATTACATATCTTTTGAGAGAATTAGATTTCTGTATTTCTCTGTGCACTAAAAATGTTTTTTAATCGTTTAAAAATGCATGAAAAACTTTTATCGTGTTAATTCCTCTCTTTTATATTATAATCTACAAAGTTTTATAACGATATATATAAAACAACATATATAATATTTATTTAACTCATATATTCGTGATTCGAAACATCTTCATAAAATGACGTGTCAGTTTTCAAAAAATAGCATCGCGTTACCCAAAAAAAAAAAGAAGTCGACGAATGAACACTTTACGTACATCTAATATCACTGTGTAATAGCGGGTGGCAAACCCGCCGCAAAGAAACCAACTGAAATTTAACTTTATCACAGGCCAGCCCGCCGTGTATCCGCCATACTCCGGCATACGTCAAACCATGGCCGTACAGGCTAGACGGAACAGGGTGGTTGCCACATTTAGTATATTTTTACACCGCGCGCTCTCGTTGTGCGCGCTGCGATGTCCCCTCGACCCTCTTTCTTTCTCTCGGTCTTCCCTCCCCTCTCGTTTCCATCCCTTCGCCGGCGCCTCTCTCCCTTTCCCTCCCGCGTGTGTGTACCAGGTAATTGGGTGTGAAATGAAATCTAACGAAAACCCTTTTAGGCGTGTGCACAGTCGCTCGGCTGTCGGCAGAGTAGCCCAGCCTCCGCTCGCGCACCACCCTTTCTATCCCCCCGTTCTCGATACTGCACACCTACGCTTTTCCTCCTGTTCTCCATCCGCTACCAGCAGCGATAGACGTCCTGTGTGTATCACGATCGCAGCCAGGTGAGTGTACCACGTCAGAGGGTGCAGCGGTGAGGGGAGATATAAACGTCGAGAGAGAGAGAGAGAGAGAGAGAGAGAAAGAGG
>NW_017296881.1:707063-723535 GCF_001594075.2 Trachymyrmex cornetzi | reverse complement strand
CCCCCCCCCCCCCCCGTCTTCCCTTCCCCGTATCCCTCTCTTTGTCCGTACTTCTCTTTCGCTGTCTATTCGCGTAATACATACCGTTCTTGCTGGGCTCCTGCGCGACGCGACGCGACGCGACGCGACGCGATGCGACGCGACACGACGGACGCGGCAAAGTCGAGCTACGTGAAACGCATCCCGAAACCAGCGACGCTACCGGATTAACTCCTGTCGTCGGCACCGACCATGCCAGAAAGTTGCACCGGTGTAAGAACTAAGAACGCACCGGCAAATATCATCGTGACCGCAACGGCGACCTAGTCTCCTTGCCGTTTTCTTGAACGAGACGCGAATGAGGAAAATATAAACGAGACAAAGGAATCGCGTCGGAGTCGCGGTATTTCATTCGCGACGCGGTCGTTTCGTATATTTTCTTTCGTCAAAAATTTACATTTGTAATTAATTCTTTCCATTCGCGAATTGTTTGAGAAAGTAAGTGAATTTTTCTAACCTCGTAAAACAAGCGTGGCAAAGTTGCAAAATTAATACGTTATTAAGAACACTTGGATATATAGATCTATCGAGTTAAGGAACTCTGCAAATCATTTTCAGATAAGCTCGGTTTTTGATCCTCCTTTTCGCTAATTGCGAAATAGTTCCACCACTACCATTTTCCCCTGTTCTATTTTCCTCAGCGAAAAGCGCATCGTGAATTACTTTCGTCTAAAACCTTCGACGCCATTGCCTAAAATAGGTCACTACACTGCACATACACATTTTACGCGCGCGCAAGAAACCCGTAAAAGTTTATATGGTGATGCACCGTCAATATGTTTCACCATTTTTGGAAAAATCTCCGGTAAACCTTGTGGTACACGTGCGCGCCAAAAATTACGCCTTTAAAGCACAAAGAGCGCTATGCCAGTAGCCATTACTAGCACTATACTACAGTTATGGAGAGATCTTGTGTGTGTGTGTGCTACAAAATTTATTATAAAAGTATTAATCTTTAACACTCTCTCGATTTTGAAATTTAATATACAATTCACAATTATATGTGAAATAATAAAATTAATTCAAAAGATTTTTCAAATTATATTTTGTTAAATTCATAACATCAAATTATATCCCAACTTGAGTTATTTTTAATCATTTTTATAGATTACCACTGCTCCTATCCAATGTATCATTAATTTGAATAAAACAATCAAAATAAGAAATTTAACTCAAGATAATGTACTAAATTAAAGTCTTGATTATTTACCAAGTGCATTTGTTAATATGGATGATGTTTACTTTGAACTAATCACAGAAATGGATATTGATTTATACAGACGGATTCCGATACAGATCAAAGTTATAAAAATAATAAAATGTTGTTTGACTCGAGAGATTGGATTGCTATTGCTCTTTTCACATATCAACAATGTTTACTTAATTAAAAACATTATTTAAAAAAGCTTAGATATGAATTGTTCAGTAAGTAATGAGGACTCTGTGCGACAATGTTTATAAATACAAAAATAAATCGTATCTTCGAAGTTTGCTCAGTTTGACACTCCGAGACACAGAAAGAAATATGTCACGTTACAATAATACTGTTGTGAAAAGAATTGATTCTCGATAAAGTGAAAACTTTTATTCTGTTAATGTCACATTTATGTCGTAAAGAATATTGAAAGACCTCACGAGAAGACGAGCAAGAAGCATCGAAAACGCTGGACGAGACACAAGCGCAAGTTTTATGCGTGGCGAACACAATCGACCCACAATGACTTTTAACGCAAACGTGAGCATGTCTTGAACAATAAAAGGGAAGCCGAGAATGGACGGTCGAGCCACGTCGAAGAGGAAGTCAGCAGCCCTTCTGGCCGCACATGTATAGATACGCGTTTACGCGTATTTGTTTGGAGCTCTCCAATTACGTTTGGGTTTCACGAGACGTACATACGTAAGAATGGACACGTTGCATAATCATACATCCACCGGCGGGACGGACGAGACGAGCGCAAGTGGGACATGAATCATTGCGAGCGGAGTGCTTCGTTCGTCCAGAAGCTAAATCTCCCGTTAAATTTCAGCGGCTATACGGACGCGTCTATAAATTTGCATAACGATCGCTGTCGCCTACGTCGTTCGCATTGCTCGAGTACGTATAAGCGGGGACTACTGTAGCCGCTTAATACGGATTGAGCTGCAAATCATCTCTTCGCGTACTGATAAATATAAATAATCGTTTTTAGGCTCGATATTATTAAGGTGATGATCCCAATTAAATTAACAATAAGTCATTTAAGATTAAGTGACTTTCGTTAATTCGTCTAAATTTAACGATCAAACATTTAAAAAGATTGCTAATGTCGATGTTGCTAAACAATAAATTTTATATTTTTAAAAAGAATTTATTCTACGTTTAATAAATTGATTGTATAAATTTTGAAAAATATTTAAAAATATTACATATAAATCCCAATTACGGACAAGTTATTTCATGTAAACTTAATTATATCCTTAATATTAAAATTCGCATTGTTTTAGCTTACGTAAAATAAATAATGTACTAATAAATACTTTGTTGTAACAGTATCGTAATTTCAAGAAATTATTAAAGGAAATAACACACACACTACTGCTTTTTTTCTTAAATATGAACAATGAGAAAGTAATTTCTTAACACATGTACAATAATTACAAAAAGTTACAGAATGCAAAATATTTTCCGTAATTATATTAATAAATATATCTATAAAATATTAATTATTTAATTTTGAAAATTTGACACATAATTGGGACTTGACCGATAATTGAGACCGCCATTTTATACCGTTAACCCTCCATTTATAATCTTTTTTGCACAAGCGAAATTTTACTTTCAAATTTCTCTGAAATAAAGGAGGGCGAAAGTCTAGTTTCCTTTCTTGTTAAACTATTTGGTAATATAATAAAGATGTTGAAAAGTAACGCTGAATTTTTCCACACTGTTTGAAAACGTAGAACAGTAAAAAAACTTGAACAGGACAAAGAAGATCTCGATTGCAGACGGAGTAAAAATATAATTCTAGACGGAGGGTTAATTATGTTTTCATTATGCAGCAATTATCGCGTGCTTATGAGGTAAATATTTCTTTTTAGCAGCTATAAAGATCTAACATCAAATATTTCAAATGCCAAGTTTTTCATAAATGTAATCGCTGCGAAAACCCTTTTGGGAAAAAGGAGTGAAAAGTTGCCAATCGTCACGCGACGCGCAACCTCCTTTCTTATCGGGCGTAAGAACGTTCCTGGATCTTTGCCTCAGAGATCGCGCGTCCGTGAAATTCCATCGTTTTTGTCAATTTTACCGTGTCGAAAGTGGTAGCATCCGGTAAGTATTTTGAGGCCGAATTTCACCATTTTTCGCTATCGTGCGTCGCATTCGAATTCACCACGAAAAAAGGCGAATTAGAGTCAGCATCTCTTTCTCTTCCTCGTTTTCTATTCTGTGATGCGCAACGATCCTATGTCTATATATATAACGATTGTCGAAACTATGCTTGGTCGTAAAAATTGTATTGCCATCTCTCGTTTATTTTAGTATAAGATATTCTAATTTGAAAATAATCTTTAAAAACTGTCATTTTTTTTATACTCTCTAAATTGCTTGGAATCAAAATACTACCACCATCGAAAGAAAATGAAAAATTTGCACTCTTGAATAAGAGAGGCAAATTTTCATTCTTTTTTCTGGAGTGAATCTCACTCAAAGAGTGTAAAATCTCACTCCAAAAGAAGAGGGCAAATTTTTTACTTTTTTTCAATAGTGGTGATATTTGGAGTGAAATTTCACACCAAGAAATTTCGAGAATATTAATATTATAATTAACATTAAATTGTTATAAAATAATTTCAGAGTTATATATAAACTATAGAATACAATAAAAATATATGTGACTTTGCCGTGACGGTTTTGAATTATAATCGTCACGTAGCGAAATCGCATATCTTGAATAGAAGTCTGGAAAGGAAAATTTCAGTCAGAGACTAGACGGCTCGCCATAACTCCGCGATTCTGGGAGCGCAGAGGATGTTCTTTATCACTCTCGTCGGTGTTATCTTACTACCGGCGTCGGTAATAAACTCGAAACCTCGATCGATCCGACGAAATACCACCGTCTCTGCCCCCCTCCCCCCTCCTCCTTCATTCTTTCTTTTCTCTTTCGCTTTTCTATCCGTCTTCTTCGCTATTCTTCCCCCATCGAGCCAAGTGCTTGCACCTGTGCGGTAACCTTCCTCGAAGGAATCGCCAAGCTGGCGTGATTGCGCTCGTCATAACGGCGAAAATAAAAGTTAGCTACCGCGCGCCAGTTAATGAGCTGCGTGAGACGCGGAACAGAAAGATTCGATAATATTAGGATTGAAGAATTATAGAGCTTTTTCGCTTTGTTCTTTCAAAATGTATTCGTTGAGACGTTCAAATGTTATTTCATTAATTTTATTCATAACAAAATGACTTAAAGTGCCATTCATTTATTTACATATTTATTCGAACTGGTTACCCAATTTAGAAAATTGAATATTATTGATATTATAATGTTTATTTTATGTAGTACATAAATATATTTTCCGCGAGTAATTAAATTTTAGAGAGACATGAAATATTTGTATCGCAATTGTTTCAATATTATGCGTTACAGTTATGTATACAATTTCTTTGATAAAATAATATCTTACCACAAAAATAATATCTTTCTACAAAATCTTCATATATTTTTCTTGAAGTGATATGTACAGATTTTTACCGTGTAACTTTATAATATCAAATGTTTCAAAATTTTATCGGTATCCGTTTCTAAAAAAAAAAAAAAAAAATTTATCAATTATCATTGTACGTTATAACTATTTCTGTTTTACATTCACCGACAAGCGATATTCACTTATTCCTGCTCTATAACGTCATTCCGAAATTGCAAACAAAAATACCAAATACTAATTCAATTGGTCTCCCGAATCGACCCGCCGGATATTTATCTCGCTGTCATTTAACACGTAACCTCGTTTTCGGGCGTATTAATTGGGTCGGACCGCCGCGTTAATCTTCGCGCGATGATTCGGCAATCAGCCTCCGCCGCCGATCGTCATTAAATCCACCATCCACTGTACTCTGGTTCGTCGCGCTCGGCGGTTGGAACGATTCAGAAATAGGTCCTCCGCATTCAGCGATTGGTCGAACCGGGGTTGCCATTATTGATAGCAGCGTATATAAACAGCCACGGGATGAACGATAAAATCGATAGCTTCAGACAACGCGACAAATAATGAAAACGAAACGCACATCTCCGACACGGAGCTTTGACGCGACGCGACGCGGACCTAGAACGAGAGAATTGCATTACGCTCGACGCTTCTCTGTTTAAATGCTCGTTACGGTGAAACGCTCAAAGTGGGCTCTCATAGAATGACAGGAGAATCTAACATTTCGCTCGTTACATTGAAACGACGTTATGCACAATGTTTCCGAAAGTGGTATGGACGTACGCGAGCAACAATCAGACGAAAAAATTTATCTACGAGTTGTAATCCGATTTCGGAGCTCGAATGCCCATCGCAGCATACTTCGGAAATATCTATGTATGCTCACCGTTACACACAGATTATACGTATCACGGCATCAAAACGTAACGATTCCACCGATTCAATCTTTGCTGAGAATCGACAACGGCATTTAAGCGATCTCGCTTAGGTGTTTCCGGTTGCTTAGCAGCGACACGATGCGACGTGTCGTCGTCGCCTGCGTATCGTCTAAAATCCGAAATATATTTGTACGTTGCATATGTAACGGTGCATCTCCGATTGCCGTCGCCGCCACCGCTTCCGCGTTGCACCTATACCTACTGCCTATGGTTATACGCGTTTCTGCACTCGGTAATCGCATCCGTTTCCCCGAAAGCTCTCCTCGTACGCCTTTTGCCTGCCTGCCTGCCTGCCTGCCTTCCTTCCTTCTCATTCGCGCTCGCTCTTGGAAATCGCCATGCAACCGTGAAAGAGAAACGGAAGGTGGCGGGAAACGACACAGGAGCGAGAAAGGAAGAGCAAGGAAGAGAAAGAGGGAGTATTGAGGAGACTAAGACTCAGCCACGATAAATTCTGTCTCACCTTATATAGGACAAAGTGAAGTGTAAGATTAATGGACAGAAATGTCGTTTCGAAAGCTTATTGGAAATAACCGTAGTTAATTTAATCATCTATCTTTCTCTCTTTCTCTTCCTCCTCCTTGATTCCTCTTATCGCGATCAAATTGTGACTTTACAATTAGATAAAAAGCTGATGTAATTCTTGTCAAAGAGACAGACAGCTCTTTACAAACTTTCTAAAAAAAAAAAGAAATCATTAATTTACAAACAATAAAAATCTCACAACTATAAGTGAAGGAATTTAATTGAGGAGTGAAAAAATTCATACATAACAGGACGATAGAAGCAGAGAAGTGTAGTAAATCAAAGAAACGCATTTCTATATTTCTATTTACAAAAGAAAAGTATAGATTCTTATATATAAGATCAATATATAATATTATATACTCTACACTTCTTATAGACGAGACGTGAATACTTTTATTTATACAATCCACATCATATGATATGACGGAAATTATTTAATAAATATATAATGCAATATGTATATTGTATATGAATAGAAAAAGTTAATTAAAAAATTACTGTTAATGTCTAATAATCTGTAATTATCAGTCACGCGATGGGACATTTCGATTTCTCTTACAGTTGAATTCTCTCAGGAGAATAAAGAAAACAGCGATAATGTCCAAGGCGATATTTAATTATCAGCGAACATATCCGGTGTCCGTTCCGGATGCTTCTTTAATAACAAAAAATTGTCTCAAGCGAGAGATAACATTTCAATTGTACGATTTTCATCGTTAACAATTGCGAAGCGACGCGCGTAACGACATCATGTGGATTCATCGCTCGTAAAGAGCGGAGAAAATCGCGAGCACCGTTAAAAAGCAACGAGGCTGAAAGATCGTGCCAAAAAGATCGAATTGCAGTTCATTGTATGAATTTTCTGATCCTAAAGCCAACATTTATAATCCGTTCTTACTTCAAGATTGTCTTAAGTAACGTCTTAAGGTGCTAAAAAAACGACCCTTCTGATTGGTTCATGACATCTTAAAACTGTACTTAAGACAGTATATAGGAATAGCGATTATAAATAGCGGCCTAAGATTACTGGCGACGATCGTCGATCGCAATCGACACTGACAATGAGAAGCGAGTCCAATCGGCGAGCGTCACTTTTCACACACCTGTGCTCCCTGGGTTACGGATAATGGTTGGTTGTCCGGCCCTGCGGACAAGACCGGTAGTCCCCCATGTGCACGCCCATCTCGCCCATCGCCCATCTCGCAAAGCTCACTACTCATGGCAAGATACACAACGTGTACACACACGTGGCGTCGCGTCGCGAGACTGGGAGGTGGTAGCCCAGGACCCTCACCTCACTCGCGCGCGCTTATGCATGCTCGCAGCATCTGTTGGTACAACACGAACGTTTCCCGCATCGCGTTACGTTACGTTAGCCTAGCATTTAGGACAGCGCCCTAGAGCGGTGATCTCTTGATGACCGTGCTGCAAATCGATCTTTCTTAAACTCTGTTTCTTTCTCTCGATTATCAATTTACCTAATTAACAATTACCTAAATTAACAATTTAATGTTACATAAGTAGCTTACAATTTTCTTTCACCTTATTCATTTACTTACAAAAACTTTCCCAACTATTCCACATAAAATCTGAAGTAATAAAAATTATTTATTACCTAAATCCTGCTTCAACATTTTATTTCTAGTTTTTTTCTAAGAATTTTTTATAAAAAGAATTGTATAAAGTGTATTATAATGTAAAGAAAATTTGAGAAACGCTATTTAACAGGAATACTCGTTTTACGATATACATAATTATTTTCAATTTTGCATATCTGGGAGTTATTATGTATAGTAAGTTTTTGAGTGAAGACAATCAATTTTTCCGACAGCAATTATACTAAGGCACGCGAAACACATATTGATAATCTTTACTGTCTTTATGAAACGTCAACTGTGTGAAGCGTAAGTACCGCTATGGTCATCATCATTCTGTACGTCTTCAACATTTCTCTTATCATCTTCCCTAAAGCAACAGTCATAAGCACACCTTACGATTTTCGTCGTCCTTACATCAAAGGAAATTTCAATGAGAAAAGCCGAATATTAACTTGGCAATGATACATTTCTCAATTATCATATCATGAAACATTACATAAATTAAATTAAAAAAAAATATAATTATTGTTTTGTAATATTTATATTATTGAAAAATAAATTTTGTTTAAATTTTATATTAGTATAGCCGCATTTTCTGATAGAAATGTATTTTTCTAGATATCGTAACATTTTACGTTTCTCTATTTTGATAATTAACGATACAAAATGATATAAAAGAATATAATTTGTATCATATACAAACACTCATTTCCAATAATTATTATCTGCTTGATCATGCTCAAATGTTCATTGGAAAAAATGTCTGAACGACATCAAGTTGCTCTCAATCGTCGGACACCCACACGCGACTTTGTTAACTAGTTCAGAGCAGTTTTCTCAGAACATATCGATTCGTGTACAATGTAGAGTTACACGCACTACAAATACTCTTATTAAGAAATTATCGATCTCTGGCAGATGACTCATACTTTTCATTTGAACGTTTTTCCACATGACTGTATGAATCTATTTCTAATAATTTTATTATATTGATATACTCAGAAACAATTCTTAATTTTACAATAATAAGTTATGAATCATTTTCCATCCAAAAAAAAAAACGTTTTCTTAACGCTTCAGAACTCACTTCAAACAAATCTCAATAAAAAAAAAAAAATACAAGCAAAGTTACGAAGATTTTGTGAAGTGGAATTTATCGTGATACACACACTGTTTGAGAAAAATTCTAAAATATAATGAAATATTTATATAATATTTACTTATTCACTCAGCATAAAAAAAGAATGATCTGATATTAATCTATTTCTCTGAAAATCTTCTCAGCTATTTAATGTTGATATAGTGAGATATGATAAGTACGTCGGAAAAGCTCTTACGATTGAGAAAATGATTCAAAAACGATATCAGCTTTTGAAAGCGAAAAAAGGAGAAGAATGAGAGTAGGCATATGACCGGTCGAACTTTCGTGGTATTCGTGATACAATTCCGCGCAACTTTGTGACCCAACTTTTATTCTCGACGAAGTTCACCTTCGTTTCATCGTTTACTAGAAGGAAACAGGTGGGACCGAGAAAAGAAAGAAGAAGAGAAAACGTCTTGGAAAATGTGCAATAGATTTTACATCTTTATCAAGTTTAAATAAAAACTGGTTTCCTTTTAATTTCAAATAAAAATTAATAATGTAATTATTCTTATCTCGTTTTATACAAAATATATATGTATATAAAACGACAAACTTTTTGTTATTGATACAGAATTTTTAAAGAAATTAGAGTTGTCTCTCTTATAATAGTCTCTTCTAGTGAATATTTCGTTAGATAACAATTTTTCTTTATCTTCTACATATTTGATTATCTATAATCTATATTAAATATATTATTTATTAACAATATTAAATAAAAGTCCAAACTTTTTACTTATTCACCCTAGAGCTTAATTCGCTCAAGAAATCTTATTTCTGATCGTGTTCCGAAAATAATAATACATATCAAAATAAATTTTTCAATTCATCTGTTAACAATATTAAATCTGAAAATTGCTCGCATGACGCGCATAGAATATCCTGTATGCGCAACTTTGTAACCATCTGTCTCTTATCTTCGGCGAAGATTAGCGAGTGAGATTCATATTACATAACGCGCGGAGAGGGAGGGATACTGATTGTGAGACCGATGGAAGAAGCAAGATAGGGTCTCCAGGAGGAATGGCGGACCCGAATGGAGCCTGGTATTTCTGAAATCGGCATGCCTATATAATGAGCATACAACGCGCACGGCGAGTAAACGCGTATGCGCGGCGTGCCATGGCGCGAAGTTAATACAGGTGCATTCTTCTTCTCTCACTCTCCGCATCTCTCTCCGCCCCTCTCGCACGCCGTTCTCCTGCTTCTTCTTGCCTCACAATAAGGAAGCAGTGGCGCGGGTCGACCTTCAAAGATTGCCGGTGCTGGGCAGCCCATGATAATTATCATCGCGCGCGTGCGCGCGCGCGCGCGGGCACGAGCGAGCGCGACTGGCGCGCACGTTGATCCTCGCTGCAAATCGCTGGTCTCTCCTTTTTTTCGCAAGAGTACGGTAATGTCGATTTAAACCGAGTTTTCGCGATACGTGCACTCTGCTACTTGCGAACTTTCAACTCACTTTCGCAAAAACTTTCGTACGAAACTAACTGAAATCCGTCAGCGCCAATCCTGTACGCCTTGTCCCCTTCATGTAACGCTAAATAATTTAACTGCTACATTGATATTATTTTTCGTTTAAATTATTGGTCTGTTCAAATTTACTATACGATCATATCATTTGATTCAATATGATTAAAAAGTACTAAAAAATGAAAAATAAAACGTTTTCAGAAAAAAAAAATTTTACATGAACAACGAAAGTTATCAAATACTTTTTTTCTCAATGAAATACTATAGTAAGAAAGAACACTGAATAAAAAGTCTAGTAATAGTTAAATGAATGAAATAATTTTAAACAAATGATTGATTATATTATTATGTTTAATAACACTTAGTAAAAATTAGTTTAGTAATACTTACTAAATATAAGAAAAGTAAAATTATTTTTAGTTATATTAACCGAGTATTTAAATGAAATTATTTTATTCAATATTGATAGCTATTAGATTCTTTTTATATATTTTGGGTGAAATAAACTCGAACAAACCAGCAAGTTTGAATAAAATTTTATTGCACAAAGATACCATGGTAACAGTCTCTTAAACTTCTTAACTGATTTATATTTACTCCTGAATATTTCACGATGACAATTAAATCGGTCGAAGCACGAAGTCACTTTGAGAATTCGAAATTGTAGAATATGAAGATGCAAATATTTCCATTCTTCGATCTATTTATAGATAAATAAAGTAACGTGTGATACATTAGGAAAATTAAGTGCAGTTTATTATAAACTTGCCGTTCGTGCCAAGAACACGGCGTTGCAAAGACGTTACGGATCGCAACGCATACGTTCTCACATGCACACATGCGGTGCGCCCGACGGTTCTCGCCACACGATATACATAGAATCGCGTTGTACCGACGGCGACCGAATCGAAGATTTGCCAAAACATCCATTAGATTGGATCCCCGCGATCTCGGAACGGTATTCTGGCTGGCACACTCATTTGCATTAATCGCGCCCGATTTATCTTGCTCGACGCGAATTAAGCGGCTTCCGATATTCACTTTAAATAAATAAAATTTCGGAGTTGCATCGCGAGTTCGGAGAAGCAGACGAACGAAATTCCAATACGTACGACCTGATGTATCCTATGCACGAAAAGATATATCCGTAAAATGCAATCACACATAGTAATTAAAATAAATATAAACGTGGCGTTAAATCAATAATTAAGCTCTGGAAGGGAGAATAAAAACTCTGTTCTCTGTTTCTCGAAAGTATTAAATTTGCATACAGGTAATGTGTCACGAACAATCGGGGATGCAACTTGTTGTTTTGCCTCGACGGAAATAAATATCGGTATCGATGAAATAGTGTGGAATAAAATTTCCCCGTCGTCATTTTGCACGATATAAATCTGTAGGCGACGGAACAAACGGAATACAAATCGTGCAATGTTCGCTCGGCGGGCGAAGATACGCGCGCGTCAGAGGATTAAAATCGAGCCGCCAAATATTACAGCGCAACGCGCCGTTGAGAAAGGTCGAGGAGCCTTCGGGAATCTCGAGCACAGAAACGGCGGGCAGTCCACCGTTGCAATTTCGTCCGGGATTTACTGGCGGGCGCCGAGGTATTACTTTTCGCGGAGGAAATTCCAGAGTGTAACGTCGCTCCTGACGTGCATACCGTAATGATCGTCTCGGTTTTTGCACGAATGGAGGATCTAAGCCGGTGTCGATGGTATACGACACCGCGCGAGCGGAGTTTTCTCGGCTCCCTCGCGCGCAGCAACTCTTTACCAACCGTTAAATCGTTTACAACCTTCGTACCTTGTAAACGAAGACTGCCGGTGCACGGCTTAACCGACTCTGCAGTGCGTCTCTCTTCTCTTTGCTAATGACGAGCGGCCAAGAAAGAGAGAAAGGAAGGGTGAGAGAGAGAGAGAGAGAGAGAGAGAGAGAAGGAGAAACGATATTCCGCACTATCTGTATCTACCAAAGGATCCGCAGAATCGCAGAAATTACGGTTGCTGTGATTCGTGCGTTCTAAGCCGCTCGCCTTGGAATTTAACACGTTGTATACCGTGCGAATTGCTAGTGATTGCGCGATACAATATTGCCAAGTTGTATCGACGTAGAAAGAAAAGAGAAATTAAGAGAAAAGATACAAGAGTTATACACTGTTAAATAATTTGTTATTTTTAACTTTCACGTCAAAATGTAAATCAATATCCAGTTCTGTTAGTTTCAAAGTAAACATATAAACACATGTGCTTAGTAAATAATAAATTTGAGTCAAATATAATATATTTTCTTGAATCAAATTGTTTATCTTTATTGTTGGTCAAACTAATTATTGGAACAGTGGCGATCTATAGAAATTATTAAAAATAACTCAAATTGTGAGTGTAACTTGACAGTGTAATAAAGGTCGAAATTAAAACATTGAAAATAATAATTATATTCCGAACGAGACATTTAATGTATTAAAATTACTAATATTTCTTTTCCGGCAATTATATACAAAAACATCAGAGAAGTTCAACGAAATATGTTAATTTAATTTAAGATTCAATATACTAAAGTAATATATTAATACATTAAACGAGTATTAAGTATTATTTTCTCAACGTCTCACACATAATAATCAATTTACAGGTTTATACGGTTTATGATTTCATCACTTCCGCTCGTTGACAGCGGAAGTCAATCCGGATCTATCGCGTGAAGTTAGCAAGAAGGTGGCTGCGGACCTCGGTTGCTAAGTCCGAGGAATTACGGTCTTCCTGCACTTCGCGAGCGATGCGTATCTACTTCGCCCATCTCATAATTTCCAGGGAGGCTAATTGCTCACGCACTGCAAAATAACGCGGATACGTGGGAGGAAGTTAGTTCGAAGCATCGGCTCGAAATTAATTTTTCAAGATGGTAAACTACATACACATAGACACATACAAACACGCATCACGCATCACGTCCGCGATGCGCATAATTACGACAAGAAGCAGCTGCAACACACTTGTCTTGGCAAAAATTATACGTCTACCTGATAATTGTCGAAAAGGTCTCTAATTACTTTCGGTTGGTGTGTAGCGTTTGATCCATTTAATTACGAGTTGCGCACATATATCTTCTTATTATTCATTCCGCGATGAGTCCCGCGACGAGGGAAGTTGCAAGCAGCCTCGTTACGCCTCGCCTCCTGCATTCCGCTTTATTTGCCAAAAATTTAATTGCTTCGAAAATATACTTAATTCATCAATGTCAATTCGCAAACCATCGCGATCCTTCGTTAATAATTTTTCTCAGCGCAAGCTATATCCCAGATAAATTTATCACTATTTTTACTATAATTTCTACTAGCATTACTAGTATTACTAGCAGACAGAAACGGATCTCGTTCGGCCAAGATGCATTGCGCGCACCTGCGAAACTACCGACAGACAGATATTGGCATTTGAGAATCCGCCACGAGGGCCGTGCACGGAGAGGGTAGGAAAGGAGGGAAATAATTATTCCATGACCGAGTGCGCGCGTATCGAACGCGAACCGAGGTCGCCAGGCGGTTATCAGGCCACAGGTCCAATCAATTACAATGTTGTGCAAAATGTAGCCTACCTGCGGACGCGGATGGCGACGGGCCGGCACATCAGCGCAACTCTATCGGAAATCAATGAAATTCGCCAAAAACTCCTGCTTTATTGATACCCAGCGGTTTAAATAGCACCGCCGCTACCTATTCGTCGAGCGCTGACACGGCAAATACCGTCGTCGAGAGAAACGCTTCGTCTTCAAACGCGTCGATTCTTATCTTTCCGAAATAAAATGATACAACGATTAACGCGCAAACTCCTACATCAAAATAATTTCTCAAATTTAGATAAAGAAAAGCACATTTTTACTTTCAAGTTTTTTTATTTATAAAAGTATCATAATATTTCAGAATGTTGAAACATATTCTATGAAAAAAGAAAATATGGACACGTAAACATTCTTTGACGACCTTACGTAAAATAGGTATGTTTCAACATTTTAAAATATTATTAACATTTTTATAAATTTTAAAAATTCAAAAAACTCAGTGTGATAACTTATATACATATGTATATTATTTGATGCAATCTCGATAAATCTCCTTACGTATGATATGATCGTATCATGTAATTTCTCTCTCACTGTGGAATATTTCAATAATATATTTGCGATAAGTAACCGTATAAATCGTTAAACAATCAAGATTATCGGACGTAAAAACTGGGATTTATGTTTTACAAATAGATTGGAATAAATAGAAATCAAACATATATATATATTGAAAGATCGACGGTATACAAGTGGAAGAATCATCCTTTTAACATGACGAATAACATAAAGAATTCGGAGCGCGAACAATATTAGTTTTTTTCGCAAATTGTCTAACGTCTTTGTTCTCGTAGGGATTTTCAGCCAAATGACAGCCAAGGGAAAAGGAAGAGTTCCGGCCAGCGCGGTGCACGCTTCGTCGAGCTTCTTCCTCGTCGTGTTCGCTCATTGGACAACGACGCTCGCGCACAACGAAATTCAGCAGAAAACCGTGCACCGGTCCGCGCGAATCCCCATTTTTTGCCACAGAGACCGAAAGAGCGACAGAGGGAGAGAGAAAGACAGAGACAGAGAGAGGGGGGGGGGAGGAAAGAGAGAAAGAGAGAGGAGGCGTGCCACGCTCTGACCGCGGAAAATAATCCAAAATAAGTCGCCGGCATCGATCGGTGGCGACCAGAAAGAAGAAGTCAGCCACGCGGTAGCGTGTTTTGCAGTGCACGCTAACCACGCGCTTATAAGCGTGGGATATGCACGCTGATGTTTTCCACCACCCACCCTCTAAACGGTACTCTCTCCTCCTTCCATTTTCCTTCCCGCGCATCGTTCTCCTCGTCTCTTCACACCCTCTCGACAAACCTTACAGAGCCTTCCTCCTCCGTTTCTCTCTTTCCTCTCCTTCCTTTCGTCCTGTCTCGCTTTTGTATTTCGTTTATCAGGCTTAACATGCGACTTTACCTACCACCACGCCCGGCGGGAGACGTTGTACCGCGAATAAGGATTACGACGAAAATAAATGGTTGCTAATCATACGAGATAAGGCTCGCGTCACAATGGCGATCGTACTTTAATTAGCATCGTAATAATATGGCTCACGCATTAGTGAAGGAGAAACGTACGAGATATGTAATAAAAGCAGAAATAGGAGAGAGACTCTCCAATTTTTTGGAAATATAAAAGGATGGATCTCGCGTATCTTTTATCGTGTATCAATTTTCAAGAAAAATATATAGCAACATAACGCAGTTGAGATTCTTACTGTAACTTGAAAAAAATTCAAGCAATGTTTAATTTTTCCATACGAATTTAAGAAAAATATGAATTTGGAGACAGCAGTTTGTTATCCTTTTTCGTAATTCGTGTTTGATGCGTGTAAATATAAAAACAGTCCCTCGTCGCACATACAAAATGAAGTCAGCATCCGTTATTCTCCGTTACCGCGATACGTGTAATCTGTTTCAATGAATTTGGCGTTAAAGAATGCACGGATGGTTGTTTCGAAAGCACGCACCGGGGGCTTTGTGCCGGCTGTTAAAAGCGGATCCCGCTTTTACCTCGTAATCGTAACGTGTTCTCTTTCCCGCCGCCGCCGTCATTCGCCCGCGAGCATCGAAACGAGTAATCGTACTATTTCGTGGAGAGCACGGCCGGTCAAAGTACGTAATTCGCTTACCCGCCACCGACCCGGGACCAGCACACCGGAGAACGGGTGTGCATTAAAAATTAACGAACTGTAAAGCGGCGTACCGCCGCGCCGAGTTTGAGCGAGCATACGAGCGACGCGCACGTTCATCGAAAGGGAGAGAGAGAGAGAGAGAGAGAAAGAAAAAAAAAGACTTGAAAGAGAGAAAAAGGAAAGAAGAAGAATCGCAAAACGACATGACGGGCGCTCGCGAATCTATCTAGCCTTATCGCGATCATTGGAACAAAATAAAACAATAATCGTAAAGGTCGCGCCGTTCCTCTCATTTTTCTTTTTTTTTTTCCTTGCGACCGACAACGCGCCCGGCAATTGCATGCGCGCGA
>NW_017296881.1:636479-706866 GCF_001594075.2 Trachymyrmex cornetzi | reverse complement strand
TACCTAACGCAGACGTAAATTACGCGGTTCCTTAAAAGACATAGCATAAATCACGCTAACGGGGCATCAATTCCGAGGGCGCGCGCGTGCGAACGCGCAAAAAGTCACCGCGCGGAACGAACTATACGTTACAATTAAACCCGTGGAGAGAATCCCGGGATAGTCCCTGGCAATTAATAATCCGGCCGGACACTTAATCACCATTTACCATGACAAATGTGCGGTGAAATGCATCCGCGCTCTTTCCACGGGGTGCAAGGCCGCGCGCAAGGCACATTCGTTGCGAGATATCGTAAGATGAGAAACCGTCAGACAAAAGCTCTCTCTTTAGGATTTCCGGGTTCCAATCTATATATGTACTATATTATTGTGTAAAAGAGAATTCATTCGATATTCTGCAGATCGAGTAAAACTGTGTATCATGGAGAATGGGATAATAGTCGTCTTTTAGCGATTTTGTGCTTTGACGTGTTCAGGCACAGCACGGTTATCCTTGACGAATTCAAGGGGTGGCACGTGCTACTACCCCTCACTCCGTGATTTCGTCGAGTGAGCTCGAGGACGACCTTACGCGTCACCTCGACGCGCACGTGCGAGCCTCGTATATACGTCACACGCGCGCGCTCATGTCATGCACACGTGTATGCGAGAACGTGTGTGCCCTGTGTGTGCCCTGTGTGCCAAGAGAGTATAAGAGGGGTATGGAGCGGTATATAGGGCGGGGGAAAGCCGTGGAGGGCGGATCGATATTAAAATAGTGACCGAATTCCGGCGTGCCGCAACCTACCCTAACGCTCTCGGCTTCGCCCTTAAACTACCAGTTCTCCTCCCTCTTTCTCCCCCCCTCCTCCCCCCCCCCACTCCTCGCTCCTTGAAACCGCGCTCCCGTTTTACGCCCCTTTCCAGACTTTTCCGCGCGAGATGTACGCGTACGCTCTGCGCGCGTTACAGGTCCGGGAAAACTTTTCCACCGGCGAAGAGGAAAACATCGTCGTAAACCGCCAGTCGAAATTTCCAACCGTGGCGCAAAAGCCGGAGGATAATACCGAAAGAGCCCGGCGGAAGCGAAGACGTGCGACATAAAAACACGTGGCGTCATGAAGATCTTTGGCGAGCGGGTATCTCAACATATGGAGCGAGCAAATACCTCTTCGGAGAGGTCCTTGGGCTACGAGCTCTGGAAATCGACTAAAATTTTCGTCATCCCTTATGGTACCCCTACGTCGCGTCAAATTTATGAGTTTTTCCAAAACGCGACGCGCCCCAATCGTCTCCGTTTCTGTTCCGCGCGTAAATATCGGAAACTATTTGCCTATGAACAAACAAAATTCTGTGAATGCAATATTTAATTTTATCTTCGAGAAAATTTATTTCTACAAATTAATTAGTATTATTTCTTTCATTTGGGATGATTCGGATATTACACGGAAAAAAATAGATTGGGTGGCTCAGCAAAGCTACAGCTTGCTGCGCGAGTTCAACACTTATAATTAAGAAGATTTGATGATTCAATAATGAAATTATGTCTGTAAACTATTATGAGCATGATATTTTAACTAATTCTCTGCTACAATAAGAACTGCTAATATAACAGGTCTTTTCCATTACAGCCAAATTATGCACCATCTTAGCTAACACGTTTTCATCATTGGATAGATTTTCATAAAAAGTTATCTTTACTATATTAACAAATTTACTGTACTATAATAATAAATATAATTACCTGTAATTGCTAATTTTATTCAGCTGTATTTATACTTTGCTACTTTAACATATAAAATAAGTAATTATCCGTATATTACGGCTGTAGATTTGCTGAGAGAATCAGTGAAGTTTTTAATTATTTCAACAAATCTTTTGTTTCGTATTGTAGAGATACAAGATACAACCGTCAATAGATTTAATCTTATTTTCAAGCAACTTCTATAAAAGAAATTTCTATAAATAATTAATTAGTATACCCATTCATTACTTCTTTCATTTGGAATGATTCGGATCACAGAGATACAATCGTGAACTCATTTAATCTTATGTTTAAGAAAATTATATTTCTAAAAATTTAATTAGTATATCATTCTATTTATTATTTCATTCATTTAGGATGATTCAGGTTTTAGATACAATCGTTGCTTCTACTTTTCATCGAGATCATTGGATCGTGAAATGTAAACTCTACTTCGCAACTTTGAATTATGAAGGAGGGCGGCTCCCTATCGCAAGTGCGTGAAAAGATACTGCGGCGTTGCGCAATACTTAGAAACAGGACCGTGCCTACGGGCTCGCATCTATCACACGCAAGAGCGTACGAACGCAAGAAGCGAGAAAACGCCAGGTCGAGAGATAAGTATTGGCTTCTTCCAGCGTATTTCCCACGTCATTAGTATATCGCCGGTATGAACTTTCGAGCTGATCGTCGGGACTGTCGGGGAGAGCATCGTGATCGCCGCTGGTAGAAACAGCGTGTTGCTGCATTCCCGGCCGCGCAGAAAGCCTCAAATTCCGTAACTTTGTTTTACCATCGTTTACAATTTTTTACGAAAATCGCCAACATTCGCCGTATAATTTCATACACGCATAATTCTTCAACACCGCCCGACCTGAACTCGTCGAAAAATACAAACAGTACTCTCTAAAACTTTCAAGTATAAAATCTTACTCTGAAGACTGAAATCTCCCTCTTAAAGATTAAAAATTGAGCTTTTTCAAAACTGGCTCAACTTTCATTCTTTAGAGTGAGATTCCACTCAAAAAAATATAGAGAGTAGTTAATTTTACACTGGTGGAACCGGGTGCCTAAGAGTTTAAAGTTTCAACTTTGCATTTTACTTTTAACTGACATATTGGTGTAAAACGATCGAAATCGCGGACCGCGTCAAACCGACCTAGTTATCGTTTATAATCTTATTGCCAGAAAAATTCCACGCCGGCGTGGCGATATTTCCATTCGAGTTACGCCGGGGATATATTTGACACGTGCACAGTTAACGCTCGTGAAATTCGGAATTGCGTCCGCAGCAATGGGCTGTATTCGATTAAACTGCGCACGTTACGTTAGGGACACGAGAAGGACATCATCCCTTGAAAAAGGGCAAGGGATGAAATATCCGCCGACGTCGCGATATCGCGTGAATCGATTGAAGCCGCGGACACGACTGTTCGATAACGACGACGTGCTTTCCCGACTATAGAAAGGTCTCTAGCAGGTCTGTCTCTCTTCTGGGTGTGCGTTAAAGAGCCCGTTTAACCTTTTACAAGGTGTAAGCGGGTCGCATGCCGCGAGTTCCCACGCGGCGGATCTTCCGCTCTGCTGAGGACTGTGCATGTGCGCGCAACGCGCGCCCTGAGAGAGCGCGAAATGTGACGTAACCGTCGGCGTCGGCGTCGGCGTCGGCGTCGTCGCCGTCGCCCATAAACCACTATACGTACTATCGAGCAGAACAAATCGCCATATTATATCGCACTGTTATTTCCTACTAAACGCGCTTAAGGCCGTGTAATCGGTGAACGTCCTATCTTTGGTGACAGAAAACTTGGGTAATCTAAAAGATTGCGATTATCGATTTACATGAATGGCCAATGTGAATCGTATTGCTATAATCGAAACATTATAACTGTTACGATTATATTATCTATCTTTTTATCCAGGATGATGAATTAGAATGAGAGAACCTATGAAAGGGTATAAGACGAGTGCTATAATTTTAAAGAAATTATGGGGTATAGATCAGATACATATTTATAGATCAGCATAAATACACATTGAAATATTCTTTTGTAAAGTTGATAATTATTTTTTAATAGACTTATGACAACTGAAGTGACTTATGTAAGTATAGTTATAATTCATTCCAATTGTTATAATTCTTATAATTCTTATAATTTTGTAGCCTCGATCTTTATTAATGGCAAATACAATGATATCACAATTGTGTGTGTGTCCCTAGAAAATTACACCGATCAAAATTACTTTAATTATGATATCTCAATTGATAGCTTTGACTCTCTTTTATGTAATATCTATTACTTGTATATTAGAAATAACAGATGTCATAAAAAATCAACGTAACACGCAATTTAGTAATACATAGTTTAAAATTCACATCTTTATACTAATTCTCCGAAAGGATTTCATTATCGATCAATCTCTTTTAACATTTTGTGCGCACGATCGTTCTTTGCAGAAGCATGCGTGGGTTCGCTTTTACAGTCGCAATCTGCATTATAAACCATTGCCATTTATTCGTGAGACGCAGCTGTTAAATTCTAAAAGGTTAACCGCTGTTTGCGTTGTACTAGTATAAAAAGTCTGAAATAGCTGAAGAGTCGAACTATAAAAACTTTTCTTCGAAATCAGATGGAAATTGGTACGCTATCGTGGAAAGACTAAACAGGTGCGAATATAAAATTGTCATCTATACTTCAATTATTTATACATTGTCGTCCGCGGCAGTAATCGTGTTTCACTATTTTGTGTCATTTTACTGCTAACTCAAGAGTGGCGTATAGAAGATTTATGAAATCTCTCGGTTTGGTATTTACGTTTGCCTGAGAACTAAATATTTTAATGGATAAAAAAATTATTTTTGAATTAATTGAAGATTAACGTGACATAAAAAAAAAGTTTAAATTAACCCTTATCGTACTACCTACAATTTGGTGCCTCATCCATACCATCAAGGGTCACTTCAAATCTCTTCGTTTTTTCACCTCTTCAAAATAATTAAAAAAATCTCTAAAAATTCACCAACATACTTTCAACTTTCTAGAATAAATATTGACTCTTTATTTTGGAAAATAATAAAATGTAGTAATTTTTATAATTACCGAAAGACTCAAAGAAACTTGCACGAACAGAAATCGCTCGGTCACTAGTTACCCATACTAGTACGGTAAGGGTTAAGTTCTAACTTCAAAATTGTCTCACTATAGACAAAATTTGTGTAAAATTAATTTAGAAAATCTTTTGAAATAAAAAACAGAAAGATATTAATGCATATAAATTTATTAATACGGAATAATAAAATATCTATAGAACGCGAAAGATCGTCACGAATATAAAGTTTAATTATCGACTATACTAATTATTAGTTCCTCATGAATTTTGATCAAAAGCTAGTGTTACGCGTTGTGGGAAATTAAACGCATTGTGCATGATTAACATGCCTGCTTGTGTATCGAATAACGAGAGTGTTACTCTGCAAAACAGACCGCTTGTACTTTTTTTCCACTATCGCGTACCAATTTAGCATATTTTCTTGACTCAGTTCCAACATGGCGCGCCGTTTTTAGAGTGATAATCGCGTTGGCGATCAATCAACTTTGCTCGCGATGGAAAGAAGAACGCAAATAAAACAACTTCCGACGAGGCGGAATAAAGCGAATGGAGAATAAAAGAGATAAAAAAAAGAGCAATGCGGGACGTATTTCTGCTTTCGAGATGCCAACACGACGATGACACATTCTAATCGTAACCGTTTGCATGTGGAATAATATATAATATTTAGCCTTACGAATCGTAAATTACGAGTGTATCGTAACGAAAGTACTTTAGATGCAAACACGAGAAACCTAAGCTGATCATATATTTTGTTTCATTTTATTGTATGTACAAGATTCTAAAAGCCATATTAAAAAAGATTAAGGCCTAGTTTTCACAATTATGGTTACCCAAAAAGATTAAAAGTTATATCAAGAAATCAATGAAATTCACTTTTCAATTATTTGGTAACCTTTAATCTCTAGATAACCATTGCAGAGTGTTTAAAAAATCTCATGCTATTTATATAAATAAATACAATAGAAGAGATCAATTAAACGCTGTTTAAAGACAGAAGTGTTTCTATATACTATTTACGTTAATATACTGTACATGTATTCGAATGGGAGATGAAGAAGACGGAGAATGAAAGAGAGGGCATCGCCGATGGGAAGGAGGCGAGAAACTGAAGATAAGTCATCCGGTGTGTACAGAGAGAGCCCAACAGACGCGCGACGACCGCTTCGGCTTGTCGAACGGGTTGTAACTTGTAACTCGCCGCCCTGTTACTCACGCGCTCGCGCGAAATTAATCAACGGTAAAGTAGAGGTGTGCGTCCAGCTTTAAACGTGCCGCGTATATCTGCATCGTTGCGCGTGCCCTTCCTTTCTCAGCTCCATTCGTTTTGTCTTATCCCGTCTCAACATGCTACGAGAATAGTAGATGGCTATTCTAAGGAAAACGACGCTTGCGTTCACCCTATCTATGTATCACCATACAAAATATCAATATGTCTTAAACTCTTCATCGGTAATATTAAATGCATATATAAAAAAATGTTTTCCATTCTCCAATATCGTTATATTTAATCTCTCATCTGCAATTGAAGAGAAGACTTTCAAAAAATGTAAAAAAATTCAGGGTTACTTCCCAACATTTGTATTACATTAGCAAATAGATTTTTAACAAGATATTTTGGGAAGGGAAATTCCGTTTTCGAGGAAATTCGAGAATGAAATTTCGTTTGTATTAAAAAAAAGATCCAGATTGCAGACGGGAGATTAAATATTGATTTTTTAAGAAATATTAAATAATCAAAGAGAGATTGTAGAATTAAATCAGATTCGAGTTGGGATAAAACAAAAAATAAATTTTTAATCGCGTTCACGCAATAAATTATTACCGTATATTTGTTTATGAATAGAGCGTATTCTCGGTACGTTAAGATCACGAGCAAGTATGTCTTCTATAGCATTCCCGCACATATGTACTTAGACAACACGACTACCGCTGCGGCTGACTGACAAGTAGTAAGGCCGGATTGTTACTCATGCATTCACGCGAAATTAATCAGAGGCAAAGTAGGCGTACATTCAACTAAAAGGTTTAAGCCCGATTCTCTCTTCTCTTAGCGATACTCGCGTCACTCTTTTTGTACCTCCATGCTACTTGGCCTTTGACTTCGCAGAGTCGACTCTGGGAAATCTAGATTAGATGGTTAGATTAGCTTTACTCTCTGTTGTATCATGTAACGTATAAAATGTCAATAACGCGCGACTATAAACGCAGTTGTTATCACATATATATAATCGATTCTTTACATATTAAAAATAATATAAAACTTATACTTTCAGAATTACGTGCAACTTAAACAATAATAATAACGTTATTTTTAATTCGATTCTCTTCCTCTCTCTAAGAAATTTATTTATATATTCAATTTTCACAAAGCAATCCTTTTAGAAATTCTTTTAAAAAGTATCTAATGGTGCAATACGACCCTATAATATAGTGCAATGTTATCGTTTTATCCTACTTCCTCTCACCTTTCAACTATACCGCTCACGTCTCTGCTTCTCGTTTTGAATTAATCAAGGACAAAAGGCATACTTAACGTCACAAATAGACACATTGCCGTAGCAATCGCTCTCATTTTCCTTTCAGCTCTCTCTTTCTCCCACGATACAAGCAGCAGTAGTACCTTTCAACAGTTGCCGTCGCGCGTAAAGCTTTTATCGAAGTCTATAAGAACGATAAATAAATGCTGCGTGCATAAAACGGCATACCGTTCATCCGTTCGAGATTAATATCAAACTGCTTAGAGTCAACTTTTTGTAAACTCATAAAGAGCTGACACTCCGTAGTCACGCATCGTAGTTAGCGCGAAGCGAAGACTACCGGACGACTTTGTCGAGGATCTCGTGGCCAACCAGTTGCTATGCAAGTCAGCGCCGCGACTTCCGGTCGAAGGTCGACGGATAAATTTTGCTTGGCAGAGTGTTAATTGCTTGCGTTTTCGTAGCGCCGTTTCAACCGCGTCTCTCCCCCGGATCTCTCATAAAGTCGTTCCGTATTAAATACACTGCCGCCCCGTGTCCGGCGGTTATCATCCTGAAAGAAACGGGCTTCCCTTCCCTTCCCTTCCCTTCCCTCCCCTCCCCTCCCCTCTCGCACCGGGTGAATTAGTTAACGTCGGTTAATGTAATTTCGTGTATGAAACAACGCCCGGACGTGAGCTGGCACTCCGGTAATGCCGGGTATATAGATAATAGGGCGAGTTCAAAACATTTTCAGATGTATAATATGTATAGAATACCTCATTCATTGCTCGCGCTTTCTTTTATCTGTTCTTTTTTTTTTGTAGATTTTTATATCATACAGGTTTCTGAAAATTATTACCGTCTCTGTGGAAAGATAATAATATTGTAATTTCAAAATTGTATGAATTAATCTGATGATTAGTCTACGGATCTTCACTAATTATACAATGCAAATATTGACTGATAAGCCGGCAAAATCGATCGGATAACACATTTATAATAACGGCTCTCGCGAGCAGCATTGAGTTATACGATCGATTAATGCGATTAAACAAATTATTACAGTGCTATGACATTTCGCTACAAGCGCGCGTATATATTTTCTGGGCGGGCGTCGCAATTCTTTCTCTTTCTCTCGTTTGGGTCCATTATGAAACGCATTATTGCAAAAATAGCTCTAATCGCGGGTAGGTGCGCTGTATTGGCGGACGACGCGACGCGACGCCGACGCCGACGGTGCAGCGTGCGATATTATATATGCTTTAAAGATACGCGGGAGCGCGAGGCCCGCTTTATCCGTACCGTACCGTGTAATAGCCTCGGACTTCCTGTTCGTGTAAAGAGCGACGTACAGCACGTACACCGGGCGCTCTCACACGCACGCACGGACACGTATATACATAGACACGCACATATACATGCGGTCGCTGCTCACCGTGGATAAAAGTGAATCGATAATGATACGCGGCCAACAAAAATGCCGCCACACCACACCAGCATTGCCGCCCTCTCGGCATCCACCCCGTGGGAATGCGCGCGGGCCACGTCGAACGTTCCGGCTGATAACCGTGTTACAATTTAACGCTGAGAGAGCCCGGTGCGCGGTGTCAGTTTCGTTGGCGCATAATAGCCCCCGTGTTTGTGTCGATTTGTGCCGAACGCGCGAGGTGTAACCCTGTGCTGCCGTGGTTCCAAATCGAACTCGACATGGTCGTGCAAAGCACACGTTTAACGATATCATAGATACCGGGGATAATGGGAAGGATGTCAGTACACACCCTAAAAGCATTTCGCTCTTCTCTGTTCTAAATACCTCATACAGCTTAAACAGAATATTATCAATGAAAAGTGAAGCTCAACTATCGATTTATATTTTTACTGAACTTTAAATTACCTGTTTTTATACTTTTTATATAGGATCGATGTTTTCACCGATACATTTAGCTATTCATATATATTTCCTGTGTTTTCCGAACTCTTCTGAATGACCATTTTTTCTACACTGAATAAAATTAACTACATTTTTTTAACAAATCATTTGTTCGAATAGTATACCAACTGAATATTTATACTAAATATAACATGTTTTTTTTACAAGAACCATTAATTTAACTATCTTTTTTTATTAAGTATTATACATATATATATAAATAAATGTTTAGTTGGAATGAAATACTATTGAAATAAACATTTATGAAAAAATACATTTCTTTTCAGTATTTGTCCGTACTTTACAACTTTCATCAATGAAAAGATAAAAAAAAAGATATCGAATGCAGATCAAACGCATTTTTCAGAATTATTTATTATTTCTGAATATATTTTACATATATATATCTATATTTTATTTCGGATAGAGCGATTAGAGCGACTATAGCGGGCATACATGTTGTATGCGTTGATAGGATGACTGGAAAGGGATGTTTGCGATCAGAGTAGAGAACGTGAGAGAGCATATAGATATATTGAATTCAATGGTTTTAGAATGGGATTGAATCCGTGTAAATTACGGTATGTGAATTAACAAACTGAGTAGGCGGCGTGCATTTACAAATGTAGTATTGTTTGTTCTTTCATTGAATTTTTTGTATTCGGATATATTGAAAGCGGAAGTTCTTGTTCAACTAACACTGGAAAATAATAATCTTATCTATTTATCTATATCCTGCGTTTCGTATTGTTAACATTTAAATGATATAAATAAACTGATAATATTTTGTAAAAGAAAGCTCTATAAAATTCTAAAGAGATTTCTATTTGTTATCAAGTTAAAAAAAAAAAACTTACTCATCCGACGCCTTTACCACGCGGACGGTACATCCGGTTCATGATCATCAAGGGTGAAGCGTGTAAATTCGCTTTTACATACGCGCTCGCGCGTACGCAAGAAGAACGCGGCGCGCGGTGGCGGCGCGCCACCGATCTTGCAACAAATCTATTTCCACGGTGTGCAAAAACAGAAGACACGCCGTGCCGGGTAATGAACTAATCTTGCGAGCTTCGCTATGGACGTGGCGGAGGCCGGCCGGCTGCAGAGGGAGGGAAAAAGGACGAGAGACGCAGGACTTTTGCCGCGGCTTAATAACATGAGTTTTTCCCGACTACTGGTCGGAGTAAACGCTTCGCAAGAGAACGGGAGATCGTGAGAGCGACGCGGAGAGCGTTATTCCGCCGCCGTCGCCGCTCCAGTGAACCAGCGATCATTCGACAATTGAAGGATTCGCGAAGAGAGAATGGATTAAATCTGTAATTTTGTAAGACTCGTTTAATTCGCGTAAGATTGCTTTTGCACATCAATGAAAAGCGCAGCTCAACTATGGTTCACATTTTTAATGAACTTTGAATTATCGGCTTTTACTTTTAGAAAATATCGCGCGATACATATTTTCACAGATTAATTCAATTATTCATACGTATTTCCCGCGTTTTCAAAATTCTTCTGAACAACAAGAAAAAGAGTTATCCTTCCCACACAAAGTTTAAAAAATTATTTAAAGTGCATCTTAAAAAATTATAAACTTATTCTACTTTTCTAAGTCTTCTACATTATAAACAAAAAATTAAAAGATATTAGATATATAAGATACCTAAGATTAGGTATACATATAAATAATTTTATGTTCTTATCACAATCAATCGCGTCGATAGTATTATTTGTTCGAAATATGTATATGGAAACAGTATATTTTACATAGCTCGATCAATTGCATTCTACATGCAAGTATAACACGACAATGTAAATCCCTCTGAGACTTATAACCCACATACTCGAGTAAAGAGTAAACGCGCGCGGTGTCCATAGATATGTAATATAAACGAGTCGATCGACATTTCTATTCGCGCGCTTCCGAAGTGCGATGTCGCAATTAAATGTACAATAGACAACGCTTCGCGACGCGGCGCGGACGCGGCGCCAAGTAATTAGAGGTATTGCGTTGACTAATTCTGAAACATCACGACCGTCCGTGTACAGCACTCACTTGTGTCGCTTCTGGACTCACCACGAGTTATATACCGCGTAGAATAAGTTTAATAACCGCACCGCCGTGGCTTCTCAGTCACCGGAGCACCGTCCGTCTGTCGGACTGTCATTATCCCGGCGCGGCTCTCGCCCTCTCCGCTCTATCCTCGGGATAATGACGGTCGCGAGGGTGGCCAAGATGCGGCATAATGCGTGACTGTTGCGTGGCGCCGCTGCCCGCCACAACACCGCAGAATTGCGCGACTCGGGATATTGTGCGCGCTGAAAGTTACGCGCGCGGAAAAATCTCTCGGGACAAATCTAGATCCGCGACCGATTGGGCGCAATCTCTACGAGTGTGCGTCGCGTCAAGCGACGATTCAGTCGACGTGCCGTAATTTCCGACACGTGAAACCCCTGCCCGATGATTCATACACATTATACTTTTATTTGTGGTGTAACTATATCACGAGATTACAATTTTTGATGGGAATTAGATTATTCGCAACCATGCGGAAGTTTGTACGAATGTAAAATTTTTCAACGTTTCGTACGATAGGTAAATTAACGTTCTACGTTGCAAAAATTTTAAATTCCTCCGAAAGCGTACGATGACGATCTCTCGGCGTTATAAAATCTCGATTCCCCAGATATATCTGGCCTCAGCGGCAAATACGGTTGATCGAGCGCATACATGTGTGTGTGTGTGTGTGTGTGTGTGTGTATGCCGGGGTGTACGCTCGCATGCAATCTCAGTCACGACACGCGAGGGAAAGAAACGCACGAACTTGCTTACCTCCAATACTATTCAAGTATTGATACTTTACTGTAGATATTGGGTATTGTTGACACTGATACTTTGCTTTAGCTACGTATTGATATCATCAGAGTATTGAGAAATAGAAATATCGATATATACTGGAATAAAGACAGCAGTTTCACGGAAATGATGTTTTCGCGATTATTTTATATATTTTAATAACACGTTTCATTTTATATTATCATTATATTTAATTTATATTTTTCAATTAACGTAACTTTAACGCGATCTTTCGTTAATTTACGTGTACAGGCACATTTCTTCCTACTATTCTGAAACTTTACAATTCTATGTCTTTTAAATGTCTTTGAATTTAGGTTGACGCCTTATTAATATTATTATAACATCTGAGATATCTAATAATTGCTTATCGTAACTATCAATGAGTAAGTATACCAATAACTAGTTAAATTTGAATTTATAATATAATACGCAACTGGTGACAAAGGCGACGAATGCAAGGAATCGGACGCTTTCCAAACGAATGCGACTCTTAATTTAAGCCCGTCGTTAAATAACACCGTAATTAACCACGAGCGCGATGCAAAAACGCCACGTTAGCTGCATTGAGCTGCGTCATGCGTGCGGGATGTGAGCGCGAATGATAGCGTTTTATAGGATAGGACGCACTGGCTGAAAGTTCGTGAGTAAGAAGCGACCGTCGTAAAATCTCCCTCGCGATTTTCCCTCGAGTATACCGTCCTGAGAGGAGAGAGCACGTAGCCGACCGGGCTGGTGCGTGTGTTTCTGGGCGACGTGTGCATTACACCTAAGCTCGGTACGTGTTTACACGACGGTGGTGCGGGTACCTCGGCAACCGCCAGTGAGCTTCGCTGCCCGCATGACTCCGATCCCACGTAAATCAAGTTCTCGAGAGCAAATGCCTTTTACGCGTTCCATCGTTAATACCATTTTCTTCAATGTTTTTTTTAATATACTTTGTTATTACGTATCTACTCTGTTTGTTATTTACTAACCTATACACAAACTGATATGGTTTCGCGATCTCGTGTTCGAGCTTTTGCATTTGCAATAAGGAGAGGCCTTCTCATTTAAAATTCGAAATATAGAATAAACTACTGTCTGTCAACATCTGTTTATTATTATTACTATTTTATTTTACAATATTAAGAATCTTTATTTTAGACCGCATATGTGAGAAACACAATCAATACTAGAAAAATGCCTATTACGGTCGAAGCTGGATTTTCATTGCTTTAAATAATTCAATCTTGAATTACTAATATACACTATATATGTACTTGCACATATGCCATATTGCAGTCTTTTCAAACTGCGCGCCGAATTGTTTTTCCGGACTATAAACGCAATTAAAACTACTCTAGTAATCACGAATTAAATTGACAAGCAACTTAATAATTTGATGCTACCATCAAGCATCATATTATAAAGATGTTATAGTTTCATATTAACATCTTTATAATATGATGCTTGATGGTAGCATCAAATTATTAAATTGCTTGTCAATTTAATTTGATTACTAGAGTAGTTTTAATTGCGTTTATAGTCCGGAAAAACAATTCGGCGCACAGTTTGAAAAGACTACAATGTGGTATATGTGCAAGTATATATACCATATAGTGTATATTAATAATTCAAGATTGAGTTATTTAAAGCAATGAAGATCCTGCTTCGACCGTAATAAGTATTTTTCTATTAATTGTATTTTATTCTATTTTATTTTAATTTAAAATACAGAATTAATGTGTATTATTCAAAATTCTCTGATAAGCACAAACATTATTTCTTATATTAATGTGCTAACATTTTTTTACATCAAATTTTGTACTTTTATTACAATACAAAAAATTGCATATTAAATAAATTTTGTTATTTTGTGTGATTATGATTCGAAATAATAATTCTGTTGATAAACGTAATACATATAGAACGCCTACATTTATTGTAAAGTACTTTTTTTTCATAATCTATGTAAATGATCATAACGTTCAGAAGTAAGACAAAAATAAAAGCACTTCTCGCCGTAGCTATCCGTAGATGGAAAAAAAAACGATACAATTTTAATGTGACCAGAATTATTCCACAAGTCCGACGTTCTTCTGTTTGACGGTAAGTAAAATGAAAATTGGATTTAACTTTTTGATCGCTTAGTTAAATTTTCGAGAACCATGTCTCTCTCGTAGAAGAGAGAAGGGAAGAAAGAGGCAAACCATTCTGATGTGTTCCGCGAGAGGAAGTCGTTAGTTCCTTAAATATAAGACCGTGGACCATAAGATAAGACGCGTCAATTTGTACCCTTCTCGAGACGCATGAAATCCGTTGGTTTATCTCAGAATAATCGCAGAGTTCGATGACATCGCGTGATTACTTCACGGTCACCTGTTTTAATGACCACTACTGCTCGGCCGCGGTTCTTACGAATGTAAGTACTCTCGCAGAATTCGTTTACTATCCTCGAAACATTAAAGGCCACGTGAAAAAATCCACAATTCCATGAAATATAAGATGCGTTACAATCAATCGAAATACCGTAAGATACGAAATATCGTAAATCATGATGCGATTTTATTATTGTCTATAGGGATAAATAAGTGCCATTCGAATAAAAAATATGTATAATTCCGTATAAAATATTTAATATTGTATAATATTATATGCAACTTTTTGAAGAAATATTAACGTTTTTCGCATAAAAAGAATATATATATAGTATATAATAAAAATTTGAATATTCGATGATTACACATTTTGTATAATAAAATTACGAAATATTATAGAATATAACAAAGAAAACCCGGAAATTAAAATATATTATTAAGAAGCTACAAAGAGAGCATACTGTTTACTTTAATTCTAGATGCCCATGTCATTACGCCAGCTTTGATAATGCAACATCATATACGCCTGCGGGATATCTGTCCTGCGAGGTATAATTAATATCATCTCATCTATCTATCTGTACAGCATTTTTATATTGTCGTCAGAAAATTGAATAGCAGATTAAGTCCGCGCTAATGGACTGGGCGAGCGGAACGATCGATCGGTCGTCATGCGAGAAGCGCAAATCGGATCAAACTTAATCGACCGCTTAGCTAGACTAGGTCTTCACTATCTCGACTTTAATATTTTCCGCCAATACATCGGTTCCATCGAGACACACGATAGTCTCCGAAAATCCATTGCAGCGAGACGTTTCGTTCAGGCACCGAAGCACCGAAGCACCGAATACCGACTTGGCGCGGCAACATTGTGTACCGTGTTGCGCAATCGGCGTGAGCGCAGAGTTTTGCGCAACATTTTCTAATTACGAGCCGCGGGCAAAAGCAGAAGTATAGGAATCACGACATAATTAATACCTCACGCCGCACCGAGAGCCGCAAGAGCGTGTGTATGCGTGTACGCGATACATTACGTTACACGTATGCGATAGCCGGTGCTTCAATTACGACAAATCACGTGCGCGCACGCGCGCTTTTATTTTCATCGCGAATTCTAAATAAATCGCGCGAAACCGCTCCTCCGCGCGGAAGGATCAAACGCAATCGTGCCGGCACTCTGCATTATAAAGAGGATGCCTGGCGTGAGGGATTTCCGGCGTTAACTTCCAGCCTTGCTCTGCGCGACTCGTGCGTGCGTGCAAACCGTGCATGCGTGCCTGCCTGCGTGCCTGCATGCGTGAGCCGACCCGCTGTCACGCACATTACTAAAGGTGGGCGGGAGAGCGAGAGGTAGCAAAGATTCTATCTCTGCTCGAAGTGGCCTCGTCATTAATGCTGCCAGACTCGGAAGGTCTCGTCGTGTCCACGGCGGGAACTTGATTTCTGTCCGAATGCTCTTTTATCGAGTCGGTCCAAATTTCTCATTATAACATTATTTATACGTCAAGTGTAATTTTAACAACACGATCGATAAATTTTTTAAAACGTTAATCTTTTCTTTGAATCGTCGCACGACTTTTTCTTATGTATGTCTTTATACGATTGTGTAACTAAAGCAATCTCATAATTAGCTTCTGCAATTTCACGATGGAATGCTTATTTCTCTTTCCCCTCTTTTTCTCTTTGTTTGCGTACTGTGCGATTATATAACATATATATATATATATATAATTTCATTTATTCAATTTATATTTGTTTTGTTTAAGTCTTTTACTATCGTTCTTTTTCATTATTTTTCTATTTTATTTTTACTATTTTTATTAATTCGTTGTTTTTATTCTATAAATTTGATTCTTAATATTCCTTATATTTTTATTGTTAACCATGATTGTTTTCGGTGCTTGAGAAGATGCAATTTTTAATAGTTTAATAAATAATGATATCTATCTATTTTTCTATATATCTATCTATTTCTCTTTCTTTTTTTGAAAAAATTATTATACATACTTTTCATGATTGCTAATTAATATTTAATTACACTGATTTGTGCAGATATAATGTATATACAACGTAATTTCTGTCAACCGTATAAAAAATTGTTGACACCATTAATGTAAAAATTGTTTTTAACATAACGTAAAAATTGATTCTCGAAATAAAAAAAATGAATAAAATATGTACAGAGTGGTCAATACTACAAAATTCTGCATTTTAAACTTAATCTACTCAGAAAGCTACTTCTCAGGAGTAAATACATTTTTGCATAACATGACTGTTTATTTGTAAGCTGTAAAAATGAAATGTGAAAAGGAAAATCTTTTCTCGAGTAAATGTTCCTCCTTTTTAACGACTTAACTGCGTTCGGCATCGGAAGGCGATGTGCGTAACAATATAGCGAGTTAACCGACGATAGCCAACGGCGAGTAGTAGCGTCTACCGAGATATTCGAAAATTGTACGATTAAACCTCCGAAAGTGCCTGCAGGCAAGACTCAAAATACCAACGGCGGACGTTATATTCCACGGATGCGCATTCCTGCAGCTTCTGCAGCTGCCTCTCTCACGGTGCTCCCGCGGAAAACTCCGGGGCACAATTGCGGAATTCACCTCCCTACCCCACTCGTACGCCTACTGAAAACCGAATTAAATGCTAATCACAGTTACAACTGTAACAATGGCCCAGTCAGCTACTCTCGACTACTGTCTTGCCGCTGTCTCACAGGAGCGAGAGGATATGTAAACGCGCTCACGCAATGAGTGGCTCGCATTGTCTACGTATAAATAAAATCGTTCTCCAAATTCAAACGAAGAACCGTATCAACGACTCCCTACGTGTGTAATAACGACCAATGATTATTCTAATATTTTTCATAAAATTGTGTCTCGCAAAAAAATGCAATATAAACCTTTTTCACCAAAAGTATCAAAATCCTAGATCGTTTTGCAACAAACGATTCAAAATTTCATCTAAATCATCACAATCGGTACGGCATGTTGCTCGCTCTCGCACTTTGGAGAAGAAAATAAAAGAAAAACATCCGAGAAGCGTAAAAGAAAAATGGACTTACTATTACCTTACGATAAAGCACATGCAAAGCGATACTGTCACGTACAAACGCAATCGATGACAATCTACAGTACCCGTAATATGTCAAGTGTACACGTTATAAGCGGTGTAGGAAAAAAGAAAGAACGGCTAATCGTTGACACGTGGAAAATCGCGGAATCCAGCGGTCTTCCGTCGCGGAAATTGTTGAATTTTAGCGCGGCGATATTCGTCGCCGCGGGCAACGAAATAGTGCCTTCCGCAAAATACCACGTCGCACTTTAGCGGCTTTAATTCGAGATACGATATACTCCTCGTGCGGCTTACGCCTCGCGTCGCGCACCTACGTCCGCACGTACGTGTTACGTATATACGTGCGTCTCGCGTTCGCGTGTGTGCGCGCACGTGTGCTCGCATGCAACCACGTAAGGCCTTCTTGTTCCGTGACGAGCGACGTCGACGATGTCGCGTTTCCGACAAGCACGAGCAACATGCGTGCCTACGCAAGATTAGCGGAATGAGCCTACACACACACACATATACATCGCGGTAATGCCGTAATGCAATCGCTCGAGCTGCTGACGACGGTCAGACTTCCCGAAGAATCGCGCGGGTCTTATTAGTCGTAGCTAATTATTATCTTCGGTATACGCAGCGAGGAACGAGACAGAAAAAAAAATAAGAGAACCGACTGACAACCGCGACTCGCGATGAATCGTCGAAGAACGAAAATTAAATTGCGTTTCAACACGTGAGAGCACGTGGTTATAAAGACCAAGGCTGGAAGAGAGTTAGCGAAACGGTCAAGAGCTGCTATGAAAATGTAATTTAGAAAACACTCTGGCTTACTTCGACTTATCCTGAAATAATCCACCGCTCGCCGATTTATCATAATGAGATAAAAAAAAAAGTTAATACGGTTTCGAACGTTCATGTTTTTTGATCTAAAGGTAAAAACTCGAGTAAAAAATGAATCGTACACGCTCGCGCGGATGTGTGTGTTTCATATAGAAATAAAAGAAAAAAAAAAAGCTTTTTATAAATTTTATAAAACATCCATGATATATTTATAAAATTTTTTGAAATAATTTAATTTATAGTTCAACGTCGTTTTTAACTTATTTATAATTTAAATCAATTTATTCATAACTATTATTTGAAAAATTAATTATTTATTTTTCCATATCGCGACCTACAAATCGTTTTTGTAGATTATTTGAAAAACAGATTTTTATATTTTTTTTCCATTACGTCTCGCGAAAATCGTTCTAAAATCATTTGAGAATGCAAATGCGTCTTTAAGAGAAATCGAGAAATGCACCTTGACACAGGGTTTAAACAAGCACATAAGTTAGGCACATTACAGCCTAAAGTCAGACAAAAAGCCTCTTGCGCCGAGTTAAAGAAATACCCTCATCAAAATATAATTTATTTCCAATTAAAATATTTCAACTTTATCACTGCGCGTTGGAAATGGAGAAGGATCCTGTTTGCAGTATAGAACCGCCGACCGACGAGCTTAAATCCCACACTACTTCGATATGCAAACAAGCGAACGTCAAAGTGATTTGAACATGGCGCGCGCGCGGTTACGTGTGTTATTTCTTCTACGATAATCGCGCTCGCTCACGCGCGAAGTGCGTCTTCGCAGTTGCGGACGCAGACTTTTCGCTGGAACATTGCATAATTTTTTGCCGTTGCGTAAGCGCGCCGAGGAACATCGGCCGTTACGCAATCGTAACGTTCGTCTCTGCTGGAAGCGCCTAACGGCCATCGTCGCCGCCGCCGCCGCGGATAAATCGCACGGCATATGATTTTTATTGCGGCGCTTAATTCCGCTCTCGTATCCGCGTAAGCGACGTCGATAGAGGATAACGGTGCGATATCCGAACTCGCGTGCACGAATGTAAATATATCGTAAATATGCAAATGCACCTATGCATGCGTATCGACCGTGCAAGTACACTTAATGCCCTTTGTTCGCCCGTCGATTCGATTTAAGTTTCAAAAACATTAATTTTCTCGCGAGTTCTTTCTCGAAGAACTAATGTCGCGCGCGTGTTATTAATTTTGAAGATGCACATAAATATTATATATATGTGTACGATATGATACGTAGGACGAACATCTGTAAGAACGACGTGCTAAGAATACATACAATCGCGTCGTAGTAATAGTTAAAGTCGAGTAAATTGTAATAATCAACTTATTAAGCGCAGTTACTAAGCAGTTGAATTAGCAATTATAATTTCGAACTATATATAACTGATAATCACGATTAATAAATTATATCGATACAATCAAAGATAAAATAATCCTCGCATAAGATTAGCTTATTGATTAAATAAATAATCAGGTTTTTTGACGATTACATTAACGGATAAATCAACAATTATGGAATAATAGAGTTCACTCACCGATCGATGCGTTGCACTCTTTACAGCTTTCCATGGTTCTTTTTGTCTGCTTCTCGCTGCTCCTTCGTTCCTCCTTGCAGCTTCCTCACTGAAAAAATGGTGATAGTAATGAGAAAACTAGATGATAATTACTAAAGCTTTGGTAAAATAATTTTAATCAAATATTCAGTTAATACATATATTATAACCAAAAAATTAAACTTTTTATTTTTTCAACTCTGGAATGTTACTCATATTTTCCTTACATTAAAACTACTCTGGGTCAAAATTCACACACAGAATTCTTTTACACATTTTATTCTACTTTATAGGCACAAAGTGTAGAATAACTGAGCAAATACTATTTTAATGTAAAAGAAAATAAACTTTAATATTAAACAATCTTATTGACTGTTTTAGTTTTAACACTTAAATGATCAACATTTTAATTATTAAATGTTATTTAAGCTATCAGAATTTTAATAATAAAAACTATGCTAAACTGAAATTGGCACTTGGATAAAAATTTTCCCACAGTATTATTCCAAGGTTAAATGTTATCCTAATCTTTTTTAATTATAACGAATAATCTTAATATCGTATTAAACAATAAGAATCTTATTAGACCGTTCGTGTGAATATACAACCAATAAGAAGAGCCCATAATGGTCGAAGCTTAATTTTAAGTGCTTGTATAATTCTACGTGAATTTATATACTTAATAATTCTATAATACGAATATAGTTCTTTAAACTACTCGCCGAAATGATTTTTTGGTCTTGAAACGCAAACTACCGCAATAATATTAAGTTAAATTGATTAACAATTCGATGCTCATGTGCAATTTAAAACAATCTTAATAATGCTGAATGACACGTTAAAATAATAATTTGTAAATAATTTTATTGCGAAATCGAAACAATTTGAATTTATATTCTTTAGAGTCTTATATCTAGTTCATACATAAACACTTGTGTATTATGATCGCTTCATTAATTCACTAATTCACGAACCTATTCGCCCTCTGCAAAATTTTCGAAATCTACCACATACCATGATGTTATTTTCAAGTTATCTCGATGACGCTTAAGAACGTCGAGAGACGCCCTGCTCCGGTGAAAATTTTTCTCATCATTTTTATGCTAATTGGACCATTCTTTTTTTTTAGAAATACTGAGAAAACTGGAAAAAATACTTAAATTTTTTTCATATTTTATAAGGATTCATCAAAAAATTACAAATGAGAAATCATAGAAATTTTAGAATATTTTAAAATTGACATATATGAAGAATTCTAGAAAAAATGTAGACTTTGTCGGCAGTTTTCTAAAAAAAATGCTCCAATTTGTATAAAAAAATTTGACAAATTTTCTAAAATGTTTATAAAATTATTCAGAGATTCTAAAAAATTCTGAAATTTACATAAAAATTCTAAAAATTTATATGAAAAGTTCTGAGAATAATTTTTATCTGGATATTTGCTAACACGCAGACCGATGGATGCACCGAGACGATCACCCGTCGTCCGATTCGGCATTCACAATCCGCATTTACACGCGAACTTCGTTCTCGACGAATAAGAAAACGCCAGAAAAAGAAACGCGAACACAATTCAGCCACAGATCCGCAATGTGATCATTAAAAATTAGGAGAGGCAGGGAGAAAGCGTGTCTCGCCGAACGTTCTCGACATGAGCGCGTTTTGTAAGTTTCAGAACGCGAGAAACTCTTCGCGACGTAAACGCGACAACTCGGCAATCCACCTGCATGGGAAACGAACTTTGAAAATCCACGAGACGACGCGAAATTCACTTTCAATAAGCAGAGACATGAATTCGCTAACTCGTTTGCGTTACGCAAAACGAGAACTACTTACAAGGTAACGAGCTATATTGCAAAAGTGATATCATAAAAGTAACGTTACTACACTGAGAAAAATGGTCTGGTTGGATTAAACAGTAATTCTGGTGGAAAATGGACGAATCAGAATTTTCTGGTTATGTCTATTAGAATTCTAGTTGAGATAACTAGAATTATGATTAATATAATTATTCTGGTAAAAATAAGAATTCTAGTAGATTTTACCAGAAATATAATATCAACCAGAATTCCGGTTATCTCAACTGAAATTCTAATAAATTTAACCAGAAATTTCTGATTCGTCCATTTTCAACTAGAAATTTTTTTCAGTGTAGTCGAAAGATCACGTTTGAAATAAGCATTGCTAGATGGCCAAATCTTAGGATCTTATGAATTCTGTACCCGACTTGAGTCAAAACATGCGTTTGGCTATTTTAATTTAAAAGGACACAATTAACTGACCTTCGATTTTAATATGTTTCCATTTTCTTCAAAAGGGAGGTTTGCATCTCCTTAATAGATAAAAATCGATATAATTCTAGATAGTCAAACCTTGGAACCAAATGACATACTTTTTTTCATAGAATATGAATCTACAATAAAATATAGGCGATCTATCGAAAAAAATTAACGTAGGCCTTAGTGAGTCCAAAGTGAGCCTTGGACTCAAAATGTAAGTAACTCATCTGATGGCCCTCTTCAAATCCTACAAGGTTTAGTTAAAACATTTTTTTCAAAAATGTTTGTTTTCGAGATTTTGGTATCTAATAATGAGACCAACTGATTTTTTCCGATTTTAATATGCGCTTTGGATATGTTAAGAAATATAGACAAAAATAGATATAAATATATTTTTAACATATCCAAAGCGCATATTAAAATCGGAAAAAATCAGTTGGTCTCATTATTAGATACCAAAATCTCGAAAACAAACATTTTTGAAAAAAATGTTTTAATTAAACCTTGTTTGGGCCATCAGATGAGTTACTTACATTTTAAGTCCAAAGCTCACGTTGAACCTAATAAGGCCTACGTTAATTTTTTTAGAACCGCCTATATTTTATTGTAGATTCATATTCTATGAAAAAAGTATGTCATTTGATCCCTGCAAGGTTTGACTATCTAGAATTCCTATTTCAAACTTTGACGTGATAAACTCAAGCTGTTTCAAAATTTATTGTCACAGTGTTGAAAATCTAATAGTGCACGTAACGTAAACTATAGATTTTCGGGACTAACAGTAAATCTTAGAACACAGCTTTGATCGAATTCAGCACAAAAAGCAGCTTCGCAACTGTTGTAAGATTCTTTAATACTAAATTTTACCCTTAGTTCCTCTTTAAATCTAAATGTATAAACCAATAATGTTAAAGAATCTTACAACAGTTGCTTTTTCTACTAAATGTAGCAGCCAATTTCGACGCCGATATCGAAAAAGAGGAATGCGCTAATCGCGATCGCGACATTGACACGGAGACGATCGTCTGTCGTTCGATTCGGCATCCTTGACTTTAATTCACACGCAAAACTTTCTTTCGATAGAAAAAAAGATGGAACGATACCGAGATTGACGTAACCAGTTCTAATAATACGATGCAACTGAACGTGGAAAATTTAGGTAAAGGGAGGAGGAATGCGCTGTCGAACGTCCCGAGGTGAGTGCGACCGTTCCAAAAACATACTTCGACACAAACAACTCATCTTTATGTTGAAACAGAAATTTTCAAAATTCACTGCATGCAACAAGACGATACATCATTCGGGCGTGAAATTTATTCTCAACGAGCAAACAAAATGCGAATTTGCCAATTGCATTATACTTACACAGAACTAGAGCTTCTTAAATTCGCCGTATTTTATAGCAAGCTAAAATTAATTAATTCGACATTATTTACCAACGAGAGACGCGTTAATCGCAATCGTACGGATTTACGTGTACATTCGCACTGAAATCACTCAATACTGACACTCGCGATACTCGTTCGCACGTAAAATTCACAATCGGCGAGTTAGGAAATGTAAAAAACATCGAGCGAGCGCGACGCAACCACGAACTGCCGCTAATATGACGTGACTGAAGTAGGATATGGAAAATTTGGGAAAAAACGAGGGAGGGGGCACGCACCGCTGAACGTCTCGGAGGGGGCGCGGCCGGGCCCTTCCATTCCAAGAAACACTCCGCGACATACAACTCGTCCGTTTGCAAAACATTCCAAGTTCACTGTACGTAACGAAACGGTAGATAATGGCGGACGTGACATGGTGTGTTCGAAACTTTAAAACTTGGAAACCACGCCTCCTTTTCGCGCTGGAGCATCCGAGCATCGTTCAGGTAACCTAAATGCCTAAGATCTGCTAACTGCGAAAAAATAAATGAAGGAAAGAATAATCGACTATGATTGGTCAATTTCTTACTTTTAAGTCGGCGGCACAAGATACTTATGCCCGTATTCGTAGTCAAGCCTTATATTTAAGGCTTCCTTATATTTATCTTCAGATGTTCTACGAATTATTTTATTGACTACTATAAAGCATCTAAAGATAAATTTGAGGAAGCCTTAAATATAAGATCCGACTATGAATACGAACATAATTTTTCTGCTGAATTGCTAGCTGAATTACGATCTTGCCACCATCATAGTCAATACGGTGGCAAGAATCTAAACCCGGATCTACAATAGATTTTTAAGCCTTAAGCCATAAGAAATGAACAAATCACAATCGATTATTCTTCTCGCATTCGGCTGCAATTGGTCAGTTTTTTACGGCTTAAAACACTTATTGTAGATCCGGACTAATGCAGCTAACAATCCAGCAAGACAACAAGCATCGTGTGCCGCCGGATTTACTACTTACTCCATGTATTGACGACGCATTAGGGTGCGTTTCCACTAAATGCGTCATGCGTCGCGTCGTCCGTCTACGTCACGAACTAATCAATCAAATTTTATCAAATCATCCCATCTTGAGCTTTCCTCGCGTCGCGTAATGACGCGAACGAACGATGCGACGCGTGACACGTTCAGTGGAAATGTACTCTTATCCTTCATTAAGAATTCATCTTTTTCTAATGCTTGGAAAAAGATAAAAAATAAATCGAACCGAGATCGAAGTTAATAGATAAAATATTGATAAATGCACGCATTACACACCGAGATGATTGCCCGTCGCTCGATTTCGATACTCGTTTGCACACAAAATTCATGATCGATGAATTAGAAACAATTGCTTTTCCGGTTTTCGACCGGAGGCTTTTTGAACGAATCTCCGGATCTTCTTTTTTTTTTTAAAGAAAAACATTACAAGACAGAAACAATTTTGATGGCAATCGATCTCCGGCATCGACAGTGGTAATCTCCGGTAGGAGGATAGGAGGACAAAATCTGAAAAATTTTTTTTAAAGAAGTACTACAAAAAAGTATAACAATTTCGGCAGTTGTAGCAGCGATAATCGATCTCCGGTAGAATAGTAGGATCTCCGGAGCTGTCGATCTACAGCGGAATACTATTATAATAGTTGAAAAGTGGCAACCGTGGTTAGAAAACGCGAAAAACGTCAATCGAATTCAGCATGGCCTCCAATTCGTGCTAATACAACTGTGGTAATATCGAAAATTCGAGATCTATTCTTTGTAGCTGTACTAATATACTTACACTCGTTGTACTTAACGTGAAATAGATACAAAAAGTACAATGGAGATATCTTTTGAAAAAACTCTATTTTTAAAAAGTAAACAAAAATTAACAATTTATTAAAAAAATAAAACAGACTATACTTGTCAAAATTATTTTATCTAAAAAAAGGAACGTAACAGTTAAAATATATTATCTTAAAAACAAGTGAAGATGAAATATTGTATTATTTGGACGCATCAAAAGTATCCAATCGAGTTTTGGAAAGCTCCATACCCTCCATAAAAAAGTTTCCGCTTCTTCTTTGCTCAAAGTGTGGCTGTTCCGAGCGCAAAAAACGTAAGCAATTTCAATGACAAAACAATATACGAGGATGACTCAAGCGATACACACTTTTCAAATTCCGTTCAGTTCTTACTACTAAATAATCGATAAATAGATTGTTTTTTGGCCGATGAACGAAGCAAGTAGAAACATGAAATATGGAAAGCTGCTAATTTCAACGCGTCGATATGCCTCTCGTGCGCGCGATTTTGTAACGCGAAATTTATACGCGGAGTGTTTTAACATTATGCAAAAATGAGTTAATCCGTTTTGAATACATTAAAGTGTTATTTCGACGCAGCTGCGTACATACATAACTCATTTTTCGAAATTTCACGAGTTTACTCGTTTTCGTATAATACTGCTATTCAATGAAGCTGGCGCGGTCGCAACAAGAATATTTGTCAAACACGCGTCGAGCCTCCCCTCTCCTTCTAATTTTTACCGCGACTATATTCAGGTCCTATCCGTGTAGTGCGCAGATTCGACACCGAGTCGCGACAACGTTTCGCACTTCTTGCACCTTTTTATTCACCGAATGTGAATCTTGTATGTGAATGAGTGTCAGAAATATCGAATCTAACGATCAATAGGCGATCATCTCGATTGTATTGTATGATGGTATGTATTGATGATCCGCATATTCCAGATTTAAGTCTAATCAATATATTTATATTTTTTTTGACCGTATATTAAGTCTAATATTAAATTTGTCCGTACGATAAATTTTTAAGCCTAATTGATTATAGGATACGAGAGATTTGAGAACCTTTTCGTCCTGCCCAGTTAATGAATATTCTTGAAAAATTTGTCATACGACAAAAATGGACAAATATAATATTAACTTTAGGCCACGATTTTATTTATGCGTTTTTGTCATACGAAAACTTTTTCAAACTTATTGATTGGTTATAGGATAAAGAAGACCTCCGTCCTCCACATATTTGTTGTACGACAAAAACGCATAAATGAAATAGCATTGTAAGGGGCTGCGCACAATCAAGGAATAGGAACAGAGAATAAGAACAGAGGAACAGAACTTTTCTAAAATCAAAATATTCCATATGTAATAATTAGACTGCGGAACTTTATGCAAAATACTTAACCGAATATTAACTATCGGACAGTTTTAGCAGTCAATCGTTGTTCGTTAAAGAGTTATTAAAAGGTGAAGTAGAAAGATTGAGATTGCCATCTGTAAATTTACAAAATTGCAAAATATGCATTTTATGCAAAACATTCAGTTAAGTATTTTGCATAAAATTCCGCAGTCTAGTAATAATATATTGCTATTTTTGTATTTCTGGTAAAATCGTTATAAAACTTAACACTTACAGTGTTTTTCATTGACAGAACTTATATATTGTTCTAATCTGAATGTAAAAGTGAGATATCTCAATTGGTAAAATGCCCAATGTATATTTTATCAAATAGCACAATAAAATGTATAAGGATTTCGCGGTTTAATTCGTTTCTAGTTTTATTAAACATACATCTTTACGTCGATTTATGTACAACGGCTTTAAAGTGCACTAGTTCTGTCTATGAAAACAGTATTAATGCAAATCCAACAATATCACAATATGCTCCTTTTTAGTATTCTTTATTCAATGTGAACATACAATAAAAATAGATATAATTTAACACTAAATCTACTCAAGTGGATACGTATCTAATTAAGAATATGTGTTATATAATTGCAGCAGAATGAAAAAATCAAAACCGAAAGGAACGATCAGAAACAAAGATGAACAGATATATGCAGCGGTGGTACATCGACCGGTGAGTCAATTCATTAATTTCATTATGCTTTCACGACTCGATTTTTTATTTTATGTCATTACGAAACATTCCGTTACAATAATCGCTTCTTAGATGTTTCTTATCGTTTATTACAAAAAGGATCTATTTTTTATTTTTATTCATTTTGGAGCAATCAATGATTAAAATGTACAACACGTGTTTAATAGATAAAAAGTAATAAAATATTGTAATTCGAGAATATATCTATATATATTTTCGATATTTTAGAAACAAGAATTTTAAAATAAATTTTTCAATTTTAAAAATTTGGAAATATTAAATTTTTTAAATTAATCTAGATGAATTGTTTAAAGTACAAGAAATATTTAAATATTTAAAGTAAAAAAAAGTCAACTATATTTTGCTTTATTAGTTGTTTTCCTCTTTAATCGGAATCGATCAAATGCTTCATGTTGGTTACAAAGACGATAAGATCAGGATTTGCGGAATCGCTACAATTAGTAATCGCGCGTGCATTTCGTAACACTGTTGTGTAACGTTATACATAAATAACTGAGAAGCCAAGCTAGAATAGACTAACTATATATTGCAAGTTGCAAAGGATAATGTTGTAAAATAAATCAGATTATTTAATAGAGAAATATTTTAGATTAAAGGGAAAAAGACAGATATTCTAAATCAATTTTTTAGGCAATTTCCGCTGAAGTAGTTATGTTTTTAATAAAAAATTTATTTTTATATATACGTTATAGCGTTCCAGTAAAATATATCTAATTTCATATCAATACATGATATATTGCACACACATATAATAATTTTATAAAATATTAACCTTTACAGGACGGGAAAGTCATTATACTGACGCTAAAATGGTATCACATTTTGAAACCAAAAATATAATGAAAAAATGAATTGTAACTAATCTTATTTAAAGAAAAGTTGTAAGATTTAAAAAATAGACTCCCATCCTCTAAAGATTAATGTAATAATTATCACGGATATTATAATTCCGTTATCATTAGAGATGATTACTCCCCATCTTTCAGTAGAAATTTCCTATTTCATGTCTTTGAAGGCCAAACCGCCCGAATAAAAATCGAATAAAAATTCAAATTGAAAGTGTAGTTATGGCTTTAGCGTTGATGCAACATCGACGACAGATAATTCTCGATAATCTAGCAATTACTATTTTCACGTCCATTCTCCCTTCCTATCCCGTCGTCCTCCGCCAGGCTCCCTCTTTGCAATGTATTGCTACTTTGATCTTCACCCCTTCTTCTCCATTTACCTCGTCTTCGTTTTTCTTCGTTCGCGACGCCAACGACGCGGCGGCGCGGCGCCGACGGATCGTCGAATAAATTTTTTATCGCCCTCGTCGACGAGCCGGCTCTCTAACCCTTTGTATCCCCCGCCCCGATCCCCGACTCAGCCCCCGTCTGCCTCCGCGGGGTCATTTTCGAACGCGTTAAACGCCCCCACGGGATCGTCGGTATTATTACGGTCGACACATCGAGATTCGTCGATTCTCCTCGTGGTGGTCGCTTTTCGACATGTAACTGGCATTTACATCGCCGGGAGTATATGCCGCGCGCGCGGAGGTAAAATTGCTTCTCGTTTTCATTTTTGTCGGGAATAAATGCGCGTGTTCTTTGCACTTTCCTCCTCGACAGCGAAAATGAATAATCGTGTTTATTCTCGGCTACGTTACATTACGCCGTATCGTTAATCGTATACCACCGGCGAAAGGATTCGCCACAAAGAGATATTAAAACACCGCATGCTAATTAACGTACAGATTAATTACTTAATTAAACACTATGAGAATGCATTATTCGCAATGAATGCCATTACCCTTCTTTTTTACGATATTTAGACGGTACGCTTTTAATATACTGCGAGATTTTTATCACTATACATTTATATGTGTAATTGAGTTTTAGTTATAAATAATTAAAAAGAAAGATTTTCAATAAATCAAACTTCTAAAATGCAAACAGACGATTGCAAATAAAAACTTTAGAATGAAAAACCGTCATTATTTCTGCAATGGTTGCTATTCTGAAAGTAATCTCACCTTATATAAACAATAACAAAATGCCAAGATAAAATATTCTAGCAAAAATTTCATGAATTATCCCGTGCGTTTATTCAACGATTCTCCGATATTTAAATGTCGTCATTGATACTCTCGGATAATCAGCGAAATCGTGCATCAACAATTTCCCTAAGTTTGTCTGAGGCCGAGGTTCGCACGGTCTTCGGGCGCGATAATCTCTGAAAATTGGCAAGATGCAAACCGGCATTCCTCCATGGAAAAATCAAACTTGCCGAGCCGCATATATACACCGTGTATGCGATAGTTGTGAGCGTTTTCTTCTCTTCTCAAGAAATCCTTTTCATCATTTCTCTACTTTAGCAATCAATAATTACATCTATTAAATTATCATTATAAAATTAACTAAACATGAAATTTCGTCATTTAATTATACGAAACATTATGGTGATCTTCGAGTTCGGGATTTTTGCAAACCTAGCTTTCAACTCGTATAAAAAGAATGTACGATTCTTTTCATAAAACTACTTTTCTTTAGTAGTATTTCTATACAAGAATATTATGTGCGTAGCTATATTTCCAAACTTTAATGTATGTTAAAATTCTCTCTCTTTAGATAAGTCAAGCATTCATTGTTTTCTTTCTTTAATTTATCACGACGCCCATGTAAATTGTTAAAATTATATAGTGCCAAACCAATCGTTATTTTTTAAGTTGACTTTTATTATCTACGGGAAATACGTAATTTCTGAGACACCGTGTATACACGTAACGTACAAGCCGCCGATGTGTACGTACAACGGAGACTGCCAAAGTCGTTCCGCAGGCAGATATTTACAGAGGCGAGCAAATAGTTCCCGATCTCCCCATGCTTTTCTCGTGACTACTGTTTTCAGTTCGTGGTCGACTTCGATCGACCTTTGATCGATCGTGAATGCACGTTTAATCGAGCGTGCAGGGAGTCACGCGAGAATGCACGCTCTCCTCTCTCTCTCTCTTTTTTCTCTCTTCCCCCTTCTCTCTCTCTTTCTCTCTTTCTCTGTTTGCTTATTTGCAAGAATTTTTTATCGTCTTTAAGAAATTTTATTTATTCTCATTCAGCGTATTGCGAAGGCAAGCAATAAGGTTTAACATTTAATAGCGATTATGTATCATAAGTTTAGAATTTATCTTTTCTATATATATATAATAATCTCGATTAATTTTAGACAAATTGAAGTATTTTTTTAATTTAAAATTTGATACAATCGTACAATAGCTATTGAATTTAGTTTCGTTGTAATACAATGGCACGTTCAACAAATTCGTTTCAAAAATTTTGTCATTTTCATTTAAAGCTAAATAATTAAGTTAAAGAATACCCTACTATATAGTTAATTATTTTAATTTATATTTTTAGAAATGTCGTACGTTTATGTGTCCATACAAAAAGCTTAGAGAGCCGCGGCTTCATTATAATAATTTAATACGATGTATTATTTAAAGTTTAGAGATTCTCGTGTTTGAAGAGTTTATACCGAATCGCCCGAGGCGAAACGATCAGACTACGTTTAAGGACAGTCTGCAGGTCTGCAAGTTAGAGAGACTATCGCTAGGCAGGCAACGGGTCTGCCTGACGATAGGGGTCCGGCTTAAAGACGAAACTCTCGGAGTTGCGTTTGAATAGCTAATGTTGCGTGCGCGATCCTGCACAGCGTGCAGCGACGTGCGTTCTCGCAGAAAATGTATGCATTTGTACATCTCGTCCATTTCACGGTACACGAGCTATTCATACAGAGAGAAAGCGCTTTTGCTACATTTCGTGAAAACATCGTACGGGAATTAGCTTTTTTTACAAATGTGCGACCTTGGAACTGGAAATTAACACCCTGCATACAAAGACCAGTGGTCATTACTATCTTTTTTAGTCTAGCTTCAGAGTTTTTTACAATTCTACTGAAAAGCAAAAAAAAGGAAAAAGCGTAAAGAATTATACATTAACATATGAACCTTTCAAAATCATATACAATCCTCAAAAAAAAACTTTCTTTTAAAGTTGCATGAAAAAATATTCCGGTAACATTAGGTGGATTATTTTCTGGTATGTACAAGCAGTGCTTCAAAGTCAAAAGGAAGGTTTATTTTAATACACAACATATTTGTTTTTTTTTTTAAATTATTTTTTACACTTGATATAACTTACAAAATATATTGTATATTGCGGAAAACTAATTTTCAAAGGAGGTAAAAAATTACAGTCCCGTTACCTCGAAAAACTTTGGAGTCACGATAGGGGGTCCAAAATGTTCTTTTACCAAAAATCTTCGGTCCGTTCCTGCTCATCGTTGCGAACTAATTCGCATCACAATGCTACCGTCAAATCGTCCGTGAGACACCTTGTGTCCTCGGGCGTATTGTCGCAGACGCAGGAACTGTAATCTCCTGATTCGATCCATGCTATTATCCGCAACTTCGTATCATAACTATGGTATCCTTTCGACCACGACAGGACCTGACATTCTCATAAGCGATCTCCTGCGTTCCAGCGGACTCACGCGATTCGCCTATTTCGAAAATTTCACCGAAATAGGCTCGGGTTCGTTTGCGGCTCGTTTTACACAACGGCGATCAACGTTGTTATAATATATGGTCCGCTCGTATCCGTGGAAAAACGGCCGTCGGATTTGCGCGACGTCGATTCTTCGACGCGGGAAATGACTTCCGGTCGAAGACAGAAGAGTAGAGAGGATCTTTTCTGTTTTTGCGTGATCGTGACGCCGACGAGTTCAATCGAGCGGATTTAGAAGCATTATTCCGCGTCAGTTGATAGAGTAGTCATCGAGAACGATTAAGTACAATAGGAGTCGGCGATCTCAGTGTTATATTATAGATGCTAGTTATTATCTACATAAGACCGCATAATAAAAGTACGTATTTCGTTTAATAGGAACCGAATATTTAATAATGCAATAAATTAATAATTTAAACGATCGCAAATGCTACTGAAAACTATCAATAAGCATCCATTTTCATTAAATCTTTTCTTTATCTTAAAAAATTGCTACTTGAAATAATTATAATTATAACAGAACATTATATATCATTTCCTTACAATAAGACAAATAATATAATATATTTTAAAGGATTATTAGGATTGCGCACACGTATTAGATGTGACCTTAATTTATCGCTATCTCTCAAAAATCTTGAGAGACTTCATCTTCGATGGACCTTTCAATTCAAAGCGTCAAATTAACCGTTTTATATTAAAATAGCGTGTTGTTCTTTCTTTCTTTATCCCTATTTTCTCTTAGGTTCCAGCCACAGTAGCCACAGGCAAAGATTCCGCTTCGCTGACGAGCCCCTTCGGTATACCTAAGACGATGATAATTATTAGTCGTACAAAAAGATTACGCGGCGGTCGGGCATCCTGCGTGCAGGTCAACGTAACGCTATTTTTGCGTTTTAAAATATGGTAAAAACTGATGGTCTTTAGCGATGCCGCCTGTAGCCGCGCCATTGCTTCCTCTCGAATCATTCTCTCACATTTTCTATGAAATCCTTTGAATCCTCGTTTGATTTCTGGTCGTCATGCGTGTAACGGTATCACTTTACATTGGACAAACTAAAAAGAATTGTTTTTTATTATTTTGATATTCCAAATTTTGGAATCTTTTTTTCTAACAATGATTGTATTATTTTATTACACGTAATTGATACAATAGGATCAGCTTCACCAATGAAAATGTTCGAAAAAAAAGGGAAAAAAAATTTTTTTCTATAGCAATAATTTTATGATCCCCCTATCACTTTATACTAATTAATTCTTTCAAACAATCTTTTATTCTTTATTATTAAAAAATTAATAAAAAATGATTGATATTATAAATAAATTTATATCAATGTTTCAAGATTCCATGTGTTCCACATTGATAAAAGAGAGAAAGAAAGATGACTTTAGAAAGTATTATTCAGCCGATCTATTATATATTAATTTGCACACATCGTAATATGTTCACGAAAGTAGAGAACCTTCAGAGAAATTAAATATTTTTAATCTATATGGATAAAAAAAAAGAGAAAACATGATATATATATATTCCGTTGTCTTATAAATCATAGACCGGTATTCATAATCCGTTATTACTTCAAGATAGTAAAGTCTTAAGTAACGTCTTAAGATGCTAATGCGACTTTCTGATTGATTTATAATATTTTAAGACAGTCTTAAATGTATAAGAATCGACTATGAATTTCGGTCATATTACAGACGTACGCTGAGAAATACATTGAGTTGACTCAATTAATTTCTTGTTTGGATATGGCAAATAAATCCTTGGTTAATGCAATAAAATAATTTAGTTGAAGCAAAACATTTGGTTATTGTGAACATTTTATCTGTTTTTGATAAACAAGTTTATGAGATATTAATTTTTAGAAATAAATAAAATATTATAATAAGCAACTGTTTTGCTTTAACTAAATTATTTTATTGCATCAATTATAAGTATTTGATTGCTTATATCCAAACAAGAGATTAATTGATTCAACTAAATGGATTTCTCAGTGAACGTAAGAAAAACAAAGAGAATATCGTGAATTATAAAAATCAAGTGAGATGAAACATTCAAAATCTATTTGAATTTCATGTTAATAAGTTAATTACGACAGTCGTGACGATTGTCAGCGGATTTTCGTGTTTTCCATCTCAATGAGGCTATAAAAAATGTATTTGCGCTGCTCTCGCGAAACTAGGACTCCCGTCGTGCGTCAAATTATTCAAGGTGCTCCACATGAGGACCAACAACGGAGAAACTATTTTCATACTCCAATAGCTGCATAATTATATCCGTTGAAGTGCGCGATTCGGTGTCGGTTCAAGAACTGATTCGAGCGGGTTAAGGCTAGGAATGGCAACGCACAGTTCTTATCGATATTTTGCTTTCGTTTTTGATACTGTTTCTTTGTACGAGTAATACGGAGGTAGCGGGATACTTAAAATAACGTCAATTAATTATTTTACAATCGTTTTCATTAGCTTATATTAATATTAACCTTCGTAAAATTCTGATTCTTTATTATTATTATTATTATAAATATTGCAATTGATTTTGCCAAGAGTTTCCAACACGAAACAAATATCACAATAATGTTATAATAAATATTATACAAGAATAATAAATAAAGGTAATAATAGATTTTACAATATGTGTCCCACCTTTACATATTTTCAATGGAGAATTTGAACGTACAAATTGTGAACGGCCAATTTTCCATTTTCCGCTTATTTATGAATTATGCTAGCGAAACCGACGTTCCAAGTTGGATTGAAAATAAATTGCGAGATAGAGGACGTTTGATTCTTACGCGATTCGTGTGATTTTACGTAGTTGGTCCACATTAGCATTCGTGCCGCGTCGCACTATTCCGTAAGGAGGAACCGATTCGAATCGGTTTACGTTAGGCGTCTAGAAAATAAGCCGAGCACTTGAAGGTTACCGAAACGTGAGTACCCGCAACGAATCGATTCGCGAAAAAGACGGCCGGACCGATTTTGCGGTTCCGCAAAGTTAAGGAAATTACGGGACAGATCGGCCACGCGTACAATGAACCTTCTCGCAGGTGGTGCGAATCCGGGAAACTTGGAAGTCCATCATGAATGATGGGAGCAAGTTTTGTATCGTTATACAGGATGTCTCACAATTAATCAAATACATATTCCGTATTTAATCCGTATTAATTAATTATATTTTTAATTTTATATGCCCTCTCCGATCAAAAAATAATAATGATTTGAACTGTAGATTGATTTTTTTGTGAAGACGGTGTTGAAAGTCCATTTCGTGATGAACAGGTCGCTCTGGATGGATGCACGAGATTGCGAGATTAAACGAGAGAGGATATAATTGTCTAGGGTGCGGATAAAAGACGTCGTTGAATGTGCGATGTACGAGGGAACGACGACCACCCATGGTCGAACGAATCTTGCGTAACGATTCCGATCCGTCTTCGGTCTTTCTTCAAGGATAATCGAAAGCGCAATCAATCCTTGCCGCGTCATGAAAGTGCGACACGAAGCATACATTTATCAATACAATGTATTTATCTCGTTTTTAGTAGAAAGGATGCTTAAAAATGTTTGTCCATAAGATTTTACAGCATTTTTTAAAATACATAAACAATTAAAAAATATATATAACGAGAAAGAACCGTATTAAAAATCAATTTCAGGATATTTATATTTTGTGTATGTATATTATATTGTTCACTTGCTGCAATATAAGTAAAAAAACTAAGTTTTCCAGAAAATGAGTTTGAATGTTTTAAAATTCATTTTCCGAATTATTGGTCGTTAAATATTATGGTTATTAAAATTTTGCTTAATTTTGATTTCAATCTATATTATTCATTTTAATTAATTTACAATGTTTTAATTTGATACATAATTTTGATGTAATAACTGATTGTAGAAGAATGTACTTTTAAAAGTATGTACATTTAAATATGTTTTTTTCCTTTATGTGTGTTTCCATTCTTTTTTGTAAACAGCTAAAACAATCATAATTTTTCATTATTATAGTTATATCAAATGAACGATATGTAGCCCCTTTATATTATTAAATACAAGTATAATACATAGGAAAAGTATTAATATATGCTCAAACGCACTGTAATTTGATTTATTGATACGAATATCGTCCGTTATCATCAATGAGACATTTTATGTGATACGACAACGCGTCGTATTAGACAATTGTATATATTATCGGCTTTACGCTAGTTGATCACGTACAGCCATCAGTGCCGGTTCAGTGACGCATAGTGAGAAAACAATTTTTTCAATTTGACCGTTTCCCTGTGGTTTGTCAAGGACTAATATTTCTCAAGTACAAACGCATAAATGTACAGTCGCGAATTTTATATCTATTACATATTAACGTCAATTACGTACCGACAATTTTAATTACCGGTACTTTAATCAACGCACATTTTACGCACATTCCATCGTTAATTTAAAGAAATTGTGAAAACAGAAAATTTCAGTTTTGTGGATAGGAACTTGCAAACGAAAATAGAATAAAATATTTATTATATTAATACGCACTGAGTTTAATTTGTTTTGCTTCTCTATTATTTACATACTTCGGATTTATATTCGATTCGTTTACGGAGCAACTTTCGAATGATTGATTTCTTTGATATTTACATCGATTGAGAAATTGATTTCGTGCGATGATTCATAACTAGCTTATTCATTTACCCTTTCGTGAGTAGGTGAGATACGCATCGTTCGTTCCTTAGTGCGGCGGCCACGCAGATAACCGATCACAGAGATAGGACCAGTTTTCTTTGTAGTTCGATGAGACTTTGTTCTATAATCGATGCTTTTTCTTGCGCGATTACCTCGGCAACGATGGTAAGAAACATCGGTATTCTTGCCACTTCCCGTCAATCTTTTTATTCTCATCATTTTCGCTATAAATCATACCGAAGTGATACTTAAACAAAAGAGAACTTGAAGCAATTTAAATAATGAAATGCAAAAAGATCTATTTATCAATTTAAGTGTTTTGAGATAATCAAATTGTTTTACTTAATAAAAGTTTTTTATGTAGAAATAATATAAAAATAAAAAAACACACGGATAAAACTTTAAATCGATTAAAAGAATTGTACTTTATTGTGAATAAATTTAATAAGTTTTATCCTTTTGGATAATTTATAACTTAACGAACGTATAACTCTTATAATTTATAAATTTATGAGTTATATATAAATAATTATATATAATTCATTTGATATTAGAAAAGTTTTTGTCATTTTGCATTCTACATAGCTTAAATTGTTGCACAAACAAATATATTTCCTTTACTTTCACTTTTCAAGCCAATTTTAATACAGTAAGGAATACAATGCGTCATTAGCGAAAGAAACAATATAATACGAAAGATTAACGAGGAGGCAAGATAAGTAAACGGAATGCAATAAATAAACGCATAAATGCGTTTATGCGGAAAAGATTCGCTGCACCGTCGACGAAGAAAAATGGTGCGTCCCTCTCTCTTTTTCTCTCTTTCTTTTTTTTTTTTTCCACCCAAAACTACCCGCGAGCTCGTGGCAGCTTGGGTATTTAACGGCGCGTTAAAAAAGTAATGCGGAAATATAATGGGAAACAAAGGAAAGAAAGTTTCCACGCTCGCTCGCTCGCTCGCTCGGGCTTCCAACGGCAGCGTGCCGCAATTTTACTCCCCCGCTATTTGGTTTGGATAAAGAGCTACCTGTTTGTTTACGTTTCGCTTTCAGCCGTTTGTACTCCCTCTCGACGGTGCACCACGGTGCAGCGAACGTGTGCATGTACGTGTGCGCACGTGTTCCGTACATATACGTATCCCTTTCTCTCTCTCTCTCTCTCTCTCTCTCTCTCTCTCTTACTATCTCCATTTCTCTTTTGGTTGCGACGATGTAGTTGTATCGTGAGCGATAAGCAGCCGCATGTGCATACAATCACTGCATGCGAGCGGATCCGTTTCGCAGACACTCGACGCGGGTCCCGTATCGTAATCACTGCACAAAAAGCATCAAAACCGAGTTATCGGGAAAGCTTTATTATCCTTGATGGGACTGAAAAAGGGAGTAAGAGTACACCTTATCCAGAGAAAACTGAACCGTGTTGCGCATAAATTGTACGACGGTTATAGGGGACAATGAATTTTATGTCATTGTAAAATCATCAGCGTGTTAAAACTATTTGAATCGTTCTCTCATTACAGAACTCGTACAATTTGTGTGAAGCTCACATTGTGTGGTGTATTAGAGACGTTATAATTTCAACAATTACAAACGCACTCCTCTATACGCGTGTCTGGTTCATGTTATTTACCGAATAGCTGTCTGATACATAATACACGACGTAAGAACACATCTCACCGGAACATTCAGCGCGATGCCATTGTATCGAGACGAGCGTTTGTACAGAGACATGAAACGCAGCGGGAAAGGGCAAGAAGGTTCATCGACCAAACGGACGAAAACCTAACAAAAGAAGCGGAAAATCCGATGTGCGTTTTCAACGAACGAGATAATAAAACGTAAAACTGGATGAACGCGAATCGTCGAATCGCATGCCGTTATCCAAAGAATAGGACTGAAAAAGAACCAACTAGAAATGGGATGAAACGTACATACGTGTGTACGTATATATCTGTCTGCGTGTACTACCAGAAAGAGACGTAGCTAAAATAAAAAGAGAAGGGAGAAAAACGAAGAAAATGCAAAGTTCTACGGGGATACGGAACGAATAGTTTGGTTCCGTTTATCACCGAGAGGCATACATTTTCGTGACGTGAAACCTTAGGCCACGACAAAATACATCGTTAAGAAACTTTTATCGATGACACTGATGTTGTCTAATGACTACTACAAGCATATAGATACATCCGTTATCTCCATGCCACATCGATGGCATTGTGATATTAAGTTTCCGCTTCGAAATTCACGTATCGAAAATATATTTCGATACATCCAAGCACGACGAGAGCCGTAATCTGTCGATCGAAGATAACTCGTGAAGACTTCGCGACGCTCCTTGTAAGACAAGAGCGCTTACTAATTAGCGCGGAAAACGCATTCTGACGGGACAAAGACGGTCTTTTTTATAGTCACTTTTTTTTTACGACCGTGAACGTTTCAAAAGCATGTCACGCTTCGCGAGAAACGAGAGAATCGGGGGCGGACGCGTGCCAAGCGAGTTTTGCTCTACCGTTGAATCAATCTAACAGCTATTCAACACGTAAGTAATAAATACGTTGAAATAAATTAATAGATAGAAGCGGAGATCTTGGACTGTAACTGCGTCATTAGAAGAAGTTCTAATCATGCTAGATAAATAAAGATATACTAATACCACATAAATACTAGATAAATAAAGACGTAATAAGCATGCAAGATAAATAAAGATATAATTTAATTATACAAAAAATATCTCGTTATTTATGATAACGTAACTTTTTTTTACTTGATATAATTTTTTTTTTTAACCAATATCTCGGAATACGAAAGAAGGAGAATAGATCGCACGGTGGGCCTGAATCGCCACGCCTGTAGGAGACTGACAAGAATTATTAGTGGGTGAAGGTAGCCAGTTGCTGAGCCGAGGATCAATACTAGGCAGACGTCCGTGTGGTGTGGTGGAGTGCACTTCTACACGGCTCTAGGCTAGGCTAGAGCTAGGAAAGGTTGGGACAGAGGGAGGTTGGGTAAGGTTGGATGGTGGGACGTCTACGTAGAACTTCGGTCCCCATATAAACCAAGCGCTGGCTGACTTGACGATGCAGCCATACGGATTTCTGATAAAAAAAAAGGGGGAAATATCAATTTTGATTATAATCTCAACAGTCTATGAAATCGCGTCTTAAATTTAAATATTTGTTGTACATGTAATATATATCTACGGTACATGTGTTATAATCTTGAACATTAATGCGTTCGGCTTTTATGGTATTTGTATACGATGTCAACTATAGTGAAAAAATCTAAAGTCTTATGCAAATCATTTCATACTCGTCAAATTATTTCATCTTTTACGAATCTATGGATTCTTTAAATTTATATTTTTTATATTGAATTGTGCTTTGTAAATAAGAATTTATTTAAAAAATTGCAAAAGATATTTGCAAAAATTATTATACCTCTTAGAATCTATTCGCGAGTAGAATTAACTTTCAATATAAGCATGTATTTAATTTATGCGTTCACCGTGAAGTAGTCTTATGTAATAAACCTGCATAACTGCATTGAGGGAACGATTTTTTCACCTTCATCACGACCGAGGCTAATCCGATCTCGCCATTGCGAATTAGCCGCAAAAAAGCCGTGCGTTCACGATCGATGTATTTTATGATCGGCAAGCGGACACGCGGCAGCAAGGCAACAAAAATAATTCTCGCAAAGCGCAAGCGGAACAAGAAGTTGCGAAAACTAGTTAAACCGCTTCAAGGTCGGGACCGTGAAACTCGTCCAATTCGCAGTGCGATTCCGCGCACACATCCTTCGCTTCGTATAACGCCGCGCGGAGTTAGATATAACACCACGGCAAGAACTATCGAAATTTTACGATACTTCCTGAATCTCTTCCGAGTGTACTTTTGTATTCGATATATATTCTCGATATCGAAATAATAATATCGACAATAATATACCTTTTTAATGATATAAGAATTTTAGAAAAATCAAAATTATATTTCGATGCAAAGATATCTTCAATATACTTTAATAAAGATTAAATACAATTAAAAGTTAAAAATTACATTTTATTATAAATGTTGTTTGAAAATTTATTATGTTTAAAATATATATATACTTAAAAAATGTTATTTAATTTATCATCAATAATGAGTTCATCTAGATCGTTACATGAATAAGTCGAAAGAATAAATTGATAATTTATTATATTAGCTAAGCTCGAAAGTAATTTATAGAATTTCTGCGAAATACGGGTAAAGGAATAATTCACATGAGCGCGTAAATTAATGTTATCGAATAATTCTATAGTTCAATACAAGTGCAATTAGAAAATTTCTTGGAACCACCAACGTAAATCGAGGAAACGGATGCGCGTGGGTGCGAGATTGTTCAAATGTTCCAGGGGAGATCCCATCTTAACGCAGCAACTAATTTTCAAGCAGCGCATCTTGATAAAGCGAGCTCGCGTGAGTGCGGGATTAACGGGATCACATGTTACAAAGAATTACATCTTTTAACATAGACGTAATTAGTCGAGTTCTAAGAATCTTGACTTCACGCCGACAGTTATTCGAAAATCGTTGATTGTAAATGAATTAGGTTAGTTCGCAAGCATAACGTGAGTCGAAAAATTCAATTATATATATACAGGATGTTTTTTCCTTTTATTCTCTCTCTCCTCTCTTTTTCCTTTTATCATTCTTTAACATTAAAATTTCAAGAATATTCAATATTAAGAATTGTGTCATTCTATCTCTGTTTTATATCTAATAAACAACGAAGATGGAATGACAAAAGTAGCGCTAATAGCCTCTCCCCGAACGCACTATATATGACAGATTGAAGAAGTAAATTGCAATTTTTTACTCGGGAAATACTTTTTCTCGGGAAGTCTCCGCGATGCAATCGTCAAATCGAAGTTGCGTGAATGCGAATGAGAGTCGCATACGGGCGTGAATGCACATCGAAGGGGAGAGGGGTGCGAATATCGCGTCGCGTTGCGTCGCGTCGGTTGCGTAGAGACAAACGGGCGCAAGTACACGTATACGCATACTTGGGAGCGCACATTGCACGAGCGTTGTGTTCTCCGCTCACCCACCCGCTCATCCGCCCGTTCGCGCAAATGCTGATGATCATTCACGCCACTGACCTACTCTGTGCCGCGCGAGCTTCGCCCTCCGATGCCGCGCTGCGGCGCGGCGGCTGGGAAAGCGGCAAGAGGCAGAGAGAGAGAGGGCGAAAATGCTGCACGCGAGAAATAGAGAGTGAGACGAGATGCGGAGATGAACGAGGGAAGAAGGGTGAAGAAGGGTGAAGAAGGGTGGAAAAGGAGGCGAGGAGAGAAGAGTGTCTGATGTCTGGTCGGTGGGTCTGGGCCTGCGTAACGACGCGTGCACGTACTGCAAGTACGCGACGGCGGTCGAGGCCGTCGAGGGTTGAGGGCCTCGTGCGAGTCGCGGGATGGTGCAAGGGAAAGAGGAGGCGCGGGTAAGGGCGACCGAGGGATAACGGGAACGAAAGGAGGAGGCGAGGGGTGCTGTAGTAGTTGAAGGGGCGAACGAAGGGGAAGGGGAAGGGGACGGGGACGAAAGTCGACCGAGGGGCGGTAGGGAATACGGAAGGCTACGATTGATCCGTGGTCGCCCTCCTCATCCTCTTCATCCTTCTCCATCCTCTTCTATCCTTCTCTTCTCCTTCTACCTCCTGATGTCCCTTCCGCGCCCTTTCGTCCTCGGCCCTCGTCTTCTTCTCCTCCTCCACCTCCTAGCTCTACGTCGCCGCGACCTCACGAATTCATTGTGCGCTTCCGGCTCTCGTCCTTTTTCTCTCGACGGCCATTAGCTGTCCGTTCGGGTCGCCTCTTATTAGCATAGTTGCAAATTCTACGCCACGACGTCCGACGGTGTCGACGGCGGCGGCCTCCTCTTAACGCTTGATTGGAGGCCAACGTGACGCTTTGCGCCACACCGGATACATATACACCTTGCTTGGAAACTGGAAACAGAGAAAAGAACATCGGGAAACCCTCCTTTTATCTCACCGAGTGCTAAAACTTTCCAATTCCCGAATCTCGGTTCAATATAATTCTCCTTATTTCGTATAGAACTTTTCCAGTCAGTTTTTACTTTTCACAATAAAATCACTCACGCAACTTCATTCATAATTAATTATCCATATCGCTATACCATTTTAACGATAATACACTGTTTTAACGATACTGTCTAAACCTCGTGTAAAAAATATGCCAGCTTTGTGACTTCGAACTGTTTCGTGATAAACGCGAGTTCTACACATAATTAATTGCCCTTGTCCGTTAGGTTATTCTTAACAATTTTTCACTTTGCGAGCTAGTTTAGAAGAGCCATTTGAGTTTCTAGATATGCGTTAAAGTAAAAAAAATATATATATGCATATACTTTGCACTAATTATTTTACACAAGCGTAAAATTCGTCAAATTCGCAAAGTGACAATTTCTCGCGAAAGAGATCGCAAGAGATATTAAGATATCACCATATTATGAGATAGTAAAACAACGCGTTCATATGTATAATACTCGAGTTTGACGGCGCAATTAATAGTCTGTGCGATGTCACTGATTGATGATAGGGCGTTTATCGGGCGACGAACGACGGCGACAAGGCTGGATTATCCGTCGCATTAAAAAGCGTTTTCGACACGCGCGCATTCATTCGGGTGTTACATTTCGATAAATGGAACTTAAACAATCGCTCCGTAGAAATTGGCACGGCCGACGCCATATGACGTATATATGTATATATATATATATACGTATGTATGCGTTCACGTCGATACCGCGCGACCTCCCTCGTCCACCGTAAACAGAATTATACAATACCGAACGCGCTACCATTAATTAGCGTGACTTCATGTCGACGAAACGGCTGCACATGCGCGCGCTTTTATTTCAGCATTTCCCAACAAAATGTTTTCGCGCCCCCAAAACAAATTGTGGACTTTTAATTGAGATCCATCGCACCGATGATTCGGGCTGCTCAAAAACATTTTCCCCTTTCCCCGCCTAACCTCGTTGAATTTCGCCCGCGTGTATTTTCGAAGTAATATTCCTCGATAAATCAGCAAATGCGATTTGACGTTTATATTTAAAAACATTGTTGTTACAATTAATTTTGATATCGGGCGCTTCAACAATTTTGTATGATTAATACCGGTCGCTTCTTCACGTACGTTTCGTCTAGACGATGCAGTTTTACTTGTTTAATGTGTTATTCCAGTACGTTAAAAATTGAATGTGCTAAAAACAAATTTTGCGCAGTAATATTATATTAAAAAACATCTAGAAATATATACGTTGATATATTATTAACAAAATTATATAATACATTGTCTCGAATCAGTGTTAATATGAATGATTTTATACTGCACTTTTGAAGATCGGAGATCGTGTGGTACCGTTTAGAAAAATGCGACAGGGGATTTTGTAAGGTATAACAAGTTTGCTCCATCGATGCGTATTGCCGAGAAGAAAAAAGGTTTCTATATACGGCAAGATGTATTACTTATGTATATAGCGTGTCGAGCTCTGATTACACGGCTTGTAAAGCGGAAAAGTTCCTGCTGTTTCTTGAAATCCAGTATCGATCGAGCGCATCGAAACGCTACCACGCGACGAAAAAACTTGGAACACGACCGGCTCAGGCAAAACCATCTTGACTGTATACTTTGTAACATAATGAAAGACGCGAACACGCAGGAATAATCGGTTACACCGACGAAGTTGCGTTCCATGAAGCAGCTATCATTCATAGTATAATGAATATCGTTACGCAATGCGTCTATTATTATCAGGTAAGATAATTTATCAGCATTGAACAACGAGAAAAATAACGTATCTACATTGTATTGGTGCGTAATAGTCATACATTTTTATAGATATTCTAATAGATTTCTGTAGATGCGATTTCTACATTTAAAATGTCCTGAAAAATTTTAGAAACTCACAATACGGTCTTTTTCGATTGTTTAATTTACGTAATGGAATCTATTATATTTCGAAATAGATATTCAATGCTTTTAGTTTGTTCGACTAATGAACTAATTAACTCTAATTAAATTTATTTTACTATATTAGAATAATCTAGATTACGCTGACCGTCCAATTTAAAACAGCTTTTTATCAAGCTATGCAAATTCTTTAGACAGTATTACTTTGAATTCTGCGCTGATTGCAATAAAATTTTAAAATAACAATATATAAAATAAAGTAGCAACATTAAAAAATTAAATATATTTAGTTTATAAATATATACATTTCGTAAGAAATATGAAATGTTTGAAGATACGTTGCGTTTATCGCAACATTGATCGATTGATCATGTACTTGACCCATGCTCCTCGTTAAACTTTTATATTATTAAATTATACAACTGATTATTTGATTTGAAATCTAATTTGCTTCGCCGGTGGAACGAATTTTATTCAATAATACGTATCTGGACTACGCGATAAAAGCGTGTATTATAAAGAGCAAGTTGCTCGTTTCTCACTCTGTTTTTCGACAGATTATCTCAGATTTACGATTCATTTTTCAGTTGTCATAATAACGGAATAATTGTCCCCCTAAAAAGTTGTTTGTTTGATTACTATAAATAAAAAATAAAGATATGTAACACGACATTTGTCGATATCTGCTTCACGAATTCATCGCAATGGTTTTATAACTACTTCGTAATAAACATTTGAAAAAAATATTCTCAAAAAATTACACATTTCTATTCAATGGCAGTTTTTCTGGCAAAATTTTTTGTTGAACACAAATTTAGTAGCAGTTTTTATCATGATTTTTTTTATTTTATACATTGAGTACAATAAAAGTCCTGTTAATTTATAACTGTTTATTCTGAAAAATTATTATTGGATATTGAGGTAATTGCTATTATTTTTAGTTAAATTCATCTGAAATGTTGCGTTCTAAAAAAGATCTTTAATACAGTTACTTAATGAGAAAGTTTGTAATGATATTGTGAAAATAAACAAATATAATGAATATATCTATTTCTATACAAACATACATACATATGTAAATCGTTTGCATAGATATACATTATCAAGCATCTAGAAGGAAATATTAAGTAATATTATATCCATGCGGATATTGTCTCCATCAGTATACATACGAATCCTTTTCGATTTTATCATCACAGTGTGTTCTCAATATCAATTCGGAGCATTATAAATAGGTTACGGAGATATTTTTAAGTTTCGTAAGGCGTGCGATCGATGCGATTCGCCGAAAATTATACGCCGTCGCTACTCAAAGAATGAATACATGTATTTCTTTCTTTACAGAGCGAAGATCTTTGTTGTATCTATCTATAAATAACTAAAATATTGTAAATTAATATGCATAATTTCTTAGAAACTGATTAATGAGAAAAGATATACGATCATTATGAGTAATCGTGATAGAAAAATATATAATTGAACTTAAACATTTTGTGTCTTCCCAACCATTTAATTAATTTAAATACATTTTTTTATGTCATATAAATTTAATATTTTAAATATACGTACATCAATTAGATAATATCTTTGTATTTAATATAATTAAATACGATCAAAATTGTTAACTTATGTATAATTTTATCACAATTACTATACGAGATCATTTATGATAGTGCGAGAAGAAATTGTGATAGAATATAAAGCTGATTACAAATAATGTAATCAGTGTTCTATCAAAGAATGGTAGAATAAACATTTCAAAATATTCAAAAATATTAATTTTCTTTCAAATAATATTGTTATTTATCAGACACTGTTACATGAGAAAAGAATTATTTATATTTTCAAATTTCTATATCTCTCAATAATAAAAGATTTTATCGAAATAAACCAATGTGCATTTTAAAACTAAAAATTGCTATTTTGATGTGGCATTAATAAAATTGATAAAAAAAAAAAATAGTTGCCGGTTTTACAATATTTTAAAAACAAGCTCAAAATCATTGTTTCTGCCTCTTGAACGTTATCTCAAAATTGTGACGTGCCAACAATTTTGAATAGCCAACTTTTGCCAACAGATTCGTGTTCAACATGCAAAAATATTTCGGAAACGACTATTCATACTTATATTAAAAAATAAAGTTTTACAGTAGAATTACTGGATTCAGTAAAGATTATATTATATAACTTTTAAGTTTTATAGAAAAATAAAACAGAATACCTATTCATTCGATTAAAAGGTTAAGATCGTTTAAATAATGTTTAAATTTATATTTTTCATGTTTTGACCTTATTATTATATTATTTTTATTATTAGAATGTAGATATTCTTTTTTAATGTCCCAACATTTAACAAACTTATCCAACATAGTAAATTTAATACACAGGATATTTGTGCGATTCCATTTAAAATTTAACAAAAAAATACTGATATATCTTTTGTTGCAAATTATTATTAATTAAATACTTATGATTGCTAAATGTGACAAGAAACAATAATATAAAACGCTCGATTATTTGATACAGCAAAACAACAAGATAACGATCAAAAACGAGCATAAAAGTTGTTGGATTACAATAAAAATATATATTTGAGATACAATATCACTTAATTCTTATACATTAAAACGTTTCGACTCACAGAGTCTTCTTTAATTAACAATACAATTAACTTAATAATCTAACCGCAAATTAAAAAACGGAACTAATGTCATAATTATATCGTAAGCGACTAAAGTGTTCCCACCATGTTTATAAGAGTATCGGTCATGATGTTATACGATATAACTAAATCCTCGTTCAAGGGCGAGAATCACGTTAAGTCCAAAGAGAGAAGTCAAATGGTAAAAAATAGTCTTATATTTTTATTGTAATCTAACAACTTTTATGCTCGTTTTTGATCATTATCTTATTGTTTTGCTGTGACAAGAGAAACTTGATTAACAGCGAAATTATAAAAAAATGAATTTTAAACAGAAATATACAAATTTTCATAACATAAGTTGTTGATAGCATCGTCTTTAAATAAAAATTTTACACATTTATAGTTTTTACAAATATGTGAAGATTTCTTTTTTATAAAGAAATAATATAAAGAAATATACTTACTTTGTAAGTGTTTGATAAAAATAACTCCAAAATTTGTTTTTTACTCAAATATATTACAATGTTACCTCACTGTCACAATCACCCGTAATAACCTTACTGCAAAGTACTCTTTAGACACCTTTTTATTCGCAGTTTTTATGGTATATTTAAACATATATAACACAATGAATGAGTTATAGCGCGAGTGTGATAACAAAATTATTCAAATCTTCTTCGTTTTATATTCTATTTTCGCATATATTCCATAGTGCCTTTAATCCGTATCAGTTTTAGTGGTTCACTTAATAACACATTCTCGTAGCAGCGAATATTTTTTTGCAAGAGGTGGAACACACGCGTAAATACAACGCGCCATATAAACGAGGCGATACGTAACGTTTGTATGAAAACAACGAGATAAGAAATTTTCACGTCACAAAAAGACTAAAATTGCTATCCTGAAAGGTAAAACGACGAAATTTGGCTCGGGAGCCGGAAGATATTTTGCGAGCACGTTTGGATTTGTATTCACTCTGCGCATATTTAGCTACTAATGCAGTTGCGATATATATTTCCGCGTCTCTCTCGTATTTACACGATATTCAAACAAAACTTGGAATTAACTGCACATTTAGTCATTTAAATCGTAATATTTATGAGACGCACCGTATAACTATTTTAATCTCTTATTCAATTTACTTTTTTTTTTTTCTATTACGTGTAATAATACAATGCCCAATCACTTTGTTACAATTCCTATAATAACTTTGCATTAGCATTATTATGCAGAGATAACGATTGTAACGGTTGTAACACGCGTATTAAAGGTTTAAATAAATTTCTGTATAAGAAACACGAGATGAGAATGCGAGCCTAGATCGTGATCCAACGATTACGTTCTGCAATCGTCGCTGTAGCGAAGAGATCCGACTGATGCGTCGCTATCTCAGGGTTACCTAACAGCATGCACGCGCGAGGATGCACTTTCGGGCGACGTCACGAGCGTCCGATACGCTGGTCGGTCGGCGCTAGCACAGTCGTGCAAAGTTAAAATAAAACAGCAGGCTAGAGAGAGAGAGAGAGGGAGAGGGAGAGCAATTCCGTTCACGCAACACGCGCTCCGTGCGTTACCTAAGAACGCGTAGACGCGCAATTCAGCGTAACCGCACGGTTATGAACAAAAAGGATGCAAAAAACAATGGACGCGTGGTCGCGCCGGATCGATGCATATGCACACGACGTCGGACGCAGACTATAATCGCGTTTGACACGCAGGACCACAGGTGCCCGAAAGCAAGTGCAACCACTTTAGCTGTGGCCCTTTCGCCTTTTTATTTCCTTTCTCAATTTCTTGGTGAGAAGATCGGTCTCTTTCAAAGGGATCAAAAGTGTACAGTTGTGATTAACGATTAATTCTTTCCTGCCTGTAAACGTATAAATAATTGTAACATAATAATTTTAATTTATAACAATATAATGTTCCTAATAATTTTAACCGCCTATTTTCTTCTCTTACGTGAGCTGCAATATATAATTAACCACATTTGCGTGCTAATATATATAAATATATTTTTTACTCAGAAAATTTAGTTATGTAATTATGGCCTAGGTTTTTAAACGCTCTCGCTCGATGATTGAAAGATTTGCTTATGACTTTATCACGAGCATACTTTGTGCTTTTTCTCGAAATGTTGGCAATATTGCGGAATGGGATAATACGTAGCAATTATGGAAAATAGAAAACGATAAATCACGGAAAGTGTTAACCATTTCAGTGTGATACTATTAATTATGAGTTGCACGTAAGACGGAAAATACCGGCGAACTGCGCCGCTTTGGTTTTTCTCGTTGAAACCTTAGTCTGCGCGTTCCTGTATCTATGCATCGATTGTAAATCATCGATTTGCTAATAATTTATGAGTAACGATCGCTCGATAAAGACCACGGAGCCACTTTTCTTCGTAAGCATGCCCGCTAGCAACATGTTTCGACGTTCGCAGCGTGCTCTTTTCAGTACATATCTCAATCAATAAAAAAATTTTTTTTATTTTCTAGTAACTACAAACATTTATTGTGGTTTATTTATGATTTATTATTGTTGTCAAAATTACGTAAATCGTTTAAGTTAGCAGAGTAGGTTTATCTGAAATTGCTTATTAAAATAAATCGATACATGTTACATGTTGGTATTATCTTTATAGAAAAGAGTTTTTACTGGCTATTTTTTAGGTCAATTGTCTGCAGTTGGGTTAACGCAAGATGATACTCCAAATGTAGGTTGAAGAACACGCATTGCTATTACATGCTTCTGTCTCTTTCTCTCTCTCTCTCTCTCTCTCTCTCTTTCGTGAATGCAGACGAGCTGCAAGCGCAATTCGCGTTACCTAAGGATCTATATAAAAGCGGAGTACATCACTGCGAGACTCGCGCAGACGAATACACGCGCATGTATTACTCTGCAAAGTTCAGTAGAACTTAAGATACGCATGTACACGAATGTACCGCGAGATTAAAAAAAGCATGGGAAAGTAAAAATGAAATATAGTGTTCACAAGATGTAAAAGAATACAAAAGATAATTAGGAAATAAGTAAGCGATCGAGAAGTAAAACAAATGAGAAGTTTTATGTCTTAAATCTTAATTATATTTGTTAAATCAGCAATTCAGAAATAAGATATTACATCACTAAAGCAGAATTTTTAAGTTTTAGATAGTAAAGAAATAAACTTATATAACACCTACATAAAGGAAATTTGTTTCTTTTTTATATCAATGAGATATTGTATATGTAAAATCAAAATTATTTTATTTACTAGTATATAAATGATAAGAAAACAAAAATATTCGATATAGGTGTTATAAAAATCAATTTTATCGAAGATATTAATTATGCAATATTGTGCGTTTTTTTCTTTTAAACAGCAATATAAATACACATAAATTATAAAGGCAGTAACTCACAATTTGCCGAAAAAGTTCATTCCGAGAAGTTAAAGTATTCAATTTGTTATCTCAAATGTCATTCTCAATTAAGACTGGAGTGTTACACCGAGCTTTCAAAATAATAAGACTCAGTGCAAGTGTAAATATAACATCGCGCGTCTATTTCATAGAGAATCTGACATTTTCATCGTAACACTTTTTTCTCGATCAGACTCGTGAAGGAATCGATCCGTCATCGTCAGACAGGCGAAGGCACAAGTTATGTTTCATACTCACGATCATACGTCGAAAATAATAATTAGCTTCACCGCGCGCTGCTGCGTAAGACGTCGGTGCGTGCGATACTTTTACGCGCTCGGTCCCCTCTTTGCCTTTCTTTCACAGGGCTCGAGCTCTCTCTCTCTCTCTCCCCTTTCTCTCACTCTGTTTCTTTCTTTCCTTCCCTCTCAACCACCGGCGTTTTTTTGGTCCAACGACGCCTGTGCCGCTCTACGAATCGCGAGATCCGCAGAGATCCGCGAGAGAAACGTGCGCGACGCCGCTGTTGGTGCGTATGTGTGTTATCGGTGTGGATACGTGCGTATCCGTGTTGGCGCGCGTTGGTGTCCTCCTACATCGCCTGGCGAGGGAGCGTGTGTGTGTGTGCGTGCGCGCTGAGAGCGCGCACGCGCGCATCGCGCAGCGGCTTTGTGTGGGAGAGCGCGCGCGTGCGTGTGTACGCGGCGGTGCGCGCGTGAGCGTTTCACACCTGACTACAACGCGAGTCATATGAGCGACTATCGAAACATCGAAAGACGATCGCGAGGGCGCGGAAAAGCGCGAGCGACGCCGAAAATCCTGTCGGCGTACGCACGGATTTATCGCGCGGCGCTCACGGCACTCAGCCGCGCAGAATCGATTTATTTTGTCGGCACGGTCTGCGCGGCGAACACGGTAGGTTAGTTGACCGCGGGGCCGAGCGAGCGCTGAGCTGACAGTAGGCCGGCGACGTCACAGTGGGCCGGTTCGAGCCTTCCTTCGTTCGATTCAGGCAGGCTCCTCTATTCGTTTTACATGTAGCAAGGTAAATATTTAAACCGCGGTGTTTTACAATTTCACGAAAGAACGTGGCTCAGTGCGCGGATTATTATTTTTATCGTCGTTATCGTCGTCGTCGTCGTCGTCCTCATCATCATCATCATCATTAACCGTCGTCGTCGTCATCGTCATCGTCGTGCGTCGTCACCGGGGGCAGACGACAATCGTTTTAATATCCCGACGGTTTTTGTGACGCGTGCGCGATTTCATCGTGACAAACGTCAAATGGAACGACAGAGAGAGAAAAAAAATGATATTATATATATATGTATATTCACTCTACGAAGAGGGTGGGATCAACATTTTCATCTATCGCCGTCGTACGTCATCTGTCGACGTTGTTACACTTGCCATGTTCGTTAACCATCGTTGCCATTAACGTTCCGTTGCACTCGACCGCTATCACTGCTACCTGTCACGAGGCTTGACGAGCTCGTGGAAAAGATAGACAAACGGAGAGAAAGAGAAACGAAAATAAAAGGTCGAATCGTGAGAGAGAGAGCGATCGACACCGCGCGAAGGGATCACACAGGGTGAAAAATCGTGGCCTCTCGCGTCACGCGAAAAACCACGCGCTAAGTTTCGTGTCTCTTCAACTTTTAAGAGTGAATCTCACCCTAAACGATATATAAGATCTCACTCTTTAAAAATTAAAAATCGAGCCACTTCTTTTCAAGACTGGTCCAATTTTCATTCTTTACAGTGGGAAATCTATTTCCCAAAAATTTGGAGAAGTACGCGCGAGTTTTCGGATCGGACGATGTTTCGATCCCATTATTCTCGTGTTCGATTTGTTTATTTCGTTCGATCGATTTATCCGTTGTTCTGCCCTTCAGCGGAACTGTCACGACACGCGTCAAGTGACGAAGACTCTCTCTCTTTCTCTCTGACTCTCTGTCTCACTCTCTCGGCGTCTCTGCGGAGCGCGCGTCGCCGCACCGTTCAAACTACAGTGGAGACACGTGAAAACACGCGCTCTGACAGCTTGCGCTACGGCTACGGCGCGTGCACGTCACGTTCGCGGTCCGCGCGCGCGTTTCTGACAGCTGCGATTATAAATCGGCGCGGCGACCTTGCGCGGCCCCGAAAAGTCTTGGCAGCCGCTTTCGAATCTCGCGGTCGGTCCTGTGGTGCATTCGTTAAGCCGTGACGTGCACGCGCGTTCGAAATAGTTTGGCTTCCTCTACGCAACAACGGAAAAGCTCAAAGTCGAGGGAGAGAGAGAGAGAGAGAGAGGGAGAGAATGGAAAAAGCGATATCAAAGAAGTACGCTTTTGGCACGGTGGTCCTCGCGCGTGCCGCGAGTCGCGTCGCGACGCGACGCGACGCGATCTGACGCGCCGCGACGTGCCGCGACACACGTGACAGTGAAACAGTGCAACGCGCGAACGGCGAACGGCGAACGACGCGCTCGGGGCTGCGAGGAAACATCGAGGATGCGATGCGGAGCGACTCGCGTCGTTTCACTCGCGGCTTCTGTCGTCTGTCGTCTGTCGTCGCGCTACCTCTCGAGTCGTCGACACTCCGAGTCTTGAGACGTATCGCAGAGAGGGAGTGAGGTCGAGAGAAGGAAATCAGCTGCGTTTATTAGCGCTCAGCTGTGATAAGTCCGAGCGCGAGTTTGCGATGAAAAGAGAAGGAAGGAGGAAGCCAATGAAGCTTAAAGAGAACGTCACGAGAAAGGTGCGACAAATTGCGCGCGCGTGATTATATACGCGTGTTGTCAAGAACTTGGACTCGCGCAAAGTTGCGGAGAGTGCGTGTCCCGCGAGCCGCAAATACGGCCGGACGAAAATACCTCACGTGCGTCGAGAAATTGATGAGACTGAGAGGGAGAGGGAGGGAAAACTTGACGCGCGCTAGGGGGAGGTAAGAGGCAGATTCGTTTTTGGAGCACGATGAGGAGCGTCATCGAGTGAGCGAGTAAAAGTTAAGTCCTGAGAAAATCTAGACCGATCGAACGGCCCACTCCGACGAGAGTGGCTTTAACTATTCGAGCATCGACGTATATTCTCTCGCGGATTTCACTTTGGCAGCGGCAGAAACGGCAGTCATAGTGACGTACTTCTGAGGTGGGCTCATTCTGATGAATTCGTGCTAAAACTAGTCGGAGATAACCACTTGAATAACATTATGCTAAAATGAGTTAATCCGTGGTATCAGTCTTCTCTTTCTTTTCTTTCTTCTTTTTCATCGTTGTTGAATGTTCCTTATATAAGTACTTTTATTAAAATATTTATGGCCGTATCTACAGCTCATTTTTATCGACAATTTCGCGCATTTAACACATAGTTTACATTACATGTATTGTAGAATCTCAGCAATAAATATGAGCATTTATCGATAAAAATGAGCTGTGAATATAAAGATGTTTCTAGTTACTATCATGAATAAAAGATTACATTATCGTTTTGTCAACGTACGAAGTTTGCAAAAAATTTTCATTGTTGAATGTTTTTCATGAACATTTAATCTAGAGATTTCTTGTTAATATCATCGTACATAAAAAAAAGATGACATCACTATTATGAAGTTAGTCTACAAAAATCGGAAAAAAAATGAATTATACACGGATAGCTGGCTCGGTAACGTAAAATTTTTAATTATAAATTGATTAAAGAACATTATTCTTATAGTAGAGAAAGGGTTAACTCATTTTTTTGTATGACATATTTAAAGAAAATAGAAAGTGAGAAATTTGAATTAATATTAATAATAGAAGCAATTCTTTTGTAACAAATATTTTTTTCTTTATGCTTTTTATAGATCCATCTCATATGACGTGTGTCGTATGCGTATAGACTTTCTGTTTGTTATTCGAGTTTCTTGACTGACAATGATCCAATAATAGATTCTAAGCACAGCCGCGCACTTTGGCGTGAAATTTTCTTTCATACCAGTATCCGCTTGCCCTTGGTGGCTTTCTCACTCTGCCCTATTACTTTAATTACTTAAATTCGCGGCAAAAGGGCTTGAAACAAACATTGTCCCCATCGTATACGTTGACGTAAAGTGCAAGTGGTAGTGGTGGCACGCGCTCTGTGATCAAATCCCGACTGGCTTCAGTGTACTTCATCGTTCGAAGCTTTGATTAGAATCAGTTTCGAACTAATTCAATTAGCTTTGACATTTCGAACGGATTCGTTAGAATGATTTTCTACGTCGAATATGCGTCTATTATATTTCTAGAATGCACATTATCCACGTGATTAAAGCAGATAAAGATAAATTATAATCTAAACAATTGTTTGTCAAAAGTAAATTTTCGATCATTGAACCTGTAATTGATCTGTTTTTGTTATAATTAATATGATCACATAAAAAATAAAAAATTGAAATTATCAGAATGATTGTTTGTTTAAACGAAGCTTTATCTACTGCACTCTCTTCAATTACAAAGAATATAATCAAAACATTTTTGAAATGGCTATGATCCGCCTATATTTTGTCCGAAAACTTTCCCAAAAAAATTTGTTCGCGCGGTAAGTCTGAAATAGCACAGATTTCTGTGATTAGAGTGCAATGCCTCGTAGATCATTCCCCACTTATTCTTACGTTTCATAATGCCGCGATTCTAACGCCTGTACGACGACGATATAATAGCGTTTCCGCGATCGACTCGCCTTGACAGAGACAGACCGCGTGACGTATCGCTCGAGTCTCGACGACGAGAATACCGAAGACGACGCTCCGTCCTCGTTCCTCGATTCGGCCCTCGCGCCGCGCAGTCTGTCTTCGTCAGAGAACTGCATTCGATGTTCGAAGTCCGCGTGTTGTCACGTTGCATGGACGTCAGAGACGTCGGATTTTGCAGGCAGTTTCAATAACGAGCCCTTGCGATATCGTGTGTCGGAATACGGTAAATGCTAAAGCCTTACGCTCCCTGCTACCGCGAATATGGATTACAATTCTCATCTCAGACTTGCATTATCGTTCACTGCTATTCGTCAGACTTAACGTGAAACTTTGACTCCAACGTTTGTTTCTTCTGAACGCGCGCTACTGTAAAAAATAAACGTATCCCACGACTATTAGTTACTACCTTGTAAGAGGAGAGGAGTTTATTTTTCAAATCTTACAGCTTTTCCTGAATGAGATTCGTTATAATTCATTATTTTATTGTATTTTTTGTTTCGAAATATAAACACTATAATGGCTTTCTCGTCCTGTAAAAGTTAAAATTTACTGAAAGGGGACGAAATACAGGTATAAATAGTAGGTTAATTTTAATAGATTCTAAATAGATGAATTTTGCAAAAACAATAATATATTAATCGTATCGTGGGCGCGGTTCTTTTGACAGTACGGCCCTGCGATCTAAGCAGCATAGACATTTGACGTTTCGCGAAGGTCGCGTGTTCCAGCTCTCCCTCTCTGTCTCTTTTTCTCACTTTGTCACAATACACACGTTCTCTGTCTGTCCGCGTCTCGCCCCCATCTTTTTTCTACTTCGTTCTCCGTCTGCCTCCCGCGCGGCATGTACGCACACGTACGCGTACATACGAATGTACGTACGTACCTTCCGACATTTAACGATCGTTACGCGTTCAATTGTTCACCGTCGCCGTCACCGCCGGAAAGGCCGTGCACGACTTTCCGACGCGAGCCAAAGGCACTCGTTCCACGCGGTGATATTTTCCGCGGCGCGTTATCGGCGTACGTGACATTGAGGATCGCCCGAGAGAGAGAGAGAGAGAGAGAGAGAGAGAGAGAGAGAGAGAGAATTGCAACGTAACGCAATGCAACGCGGCGTTAGCCGCCACCGTTATCGTAGATACCGCGACGTCGCGATGCGCCGCGCCGCGCCGCGGCGTCGATCAGCTGGCGTCGCTCCGTCTCTCTTCCTCCGCACGACGCCGGCAGCGTGCACCTCTCCCTCCCCTCTCCCCTCTGTGTTCCATCGTACGCGTACGTACAGCCGAATGCTAATGGGGCGTGCAGACGCGCGTTAGACATTTGTTTGACGCGTGGATTGTGTGTAGGATGTCTGGAAAACCCGTCGAAAGACCTGCACCTGAGTAGCTGATGAATGTAAGTTGAAAAATTCATGTGTGTATTCCGGGAATAAATCTGCAAAAAAAATCGTAATCGCGGATACGTATTTCATCATGAATTAAATAAAGGGTGGACTCTCTTGTGTAAATTGGATAAGTTCAGTTAAATTTAAATTTGTATAAAAATAAGTAATATAGAATGGCTCAAAAATTTCAAATAGAAAAAAATAAATTAAGAACAGCTACGAGCCAGAAAATTTGTATAGCCGAAATAACATACAGTATATACACTCTATCACTCATGAAAGGAACATCCACATAAGTTTTATCGAACGGTCATGTAAAAAATTAGGACATTATAAAGAAGCAATTGTGTCGTTCTTTTATATATTTTACTTGTACACATGCAAACATCAATTGCAAAAGCTTTATAAATTATTTTTAATTTTATATGCCAATATGAATTGTCTTTCTTTTGTTTGAGAACATTGACAGTATAATCGATAAATTTCAAAAATTCGTGTTTGACATAAATATAAAATTAAAAATTATAAAGCTTTTGCCAGCCTATCCACCTATGGAAATAGTTTTATAAATTATTTTTAATTTTATATGTCAAACGCGAATTTTTGAAATTTATTGATTATAATATCTATGGTCTACGAAATAAAGACGATACATTTTGGTATACAAAATTTTAAAAATTTGTAAAGCTTTTGCAGTTGTTAGTATACAAGTATTTTAAAATAATAATCGTTTTATAATGTTCTAATTTTTCACCATTCGATAAAATTTATGGGAATGTTCGAACTTTCATAAGCGGCAGTATGTATAACTTATTTATGATATGACTCAAGCAGCTTTGTCTTCAAATATAAATTATTTATCTTACTACACATTATCAGATAATCTAGCAGTGTTGTAGAATAGACGTAATAACAATTAATAATAATAATAATCATATTTAGAAGTTGTGAGGTCAAATTTGTTTTATCTTTTGAGAAATTTGTTGTTTTTCTGATTATAATGTATATAGATACATCAAATCCAATAGAACTACATTTACTTTATTTTGCTTCTCAGATAAAGAAATATTTTAGCAATACATTTTTTGGAAATTTAAAATTAATAATTTTTAATCTTTGTGTACTTTTTTACAAATGTTGTAAATATGCTGAATATGCGCAAATACATACTGTTAAAATATTTTCAGAGTATACATTTTTTTTTTATTTTTTACTGCTTTGTTTTCAGATATAAAACTGACCCATTTAGCATGCCGGTGATGGATAATCAAAAACATGACACAAAAAGATATCAAAACCAAAAATATAATTTTGTTGATCAAATTTAGTAATTAGAAATGATTATAAAGATTACTTTCATATCTGATTTTATTCATTTGGAATCAATTATATTCCCTTCTATTATTTTTCTCTTTTAAATACATTTATGTATATATATTATACATATATTTCTCATTGTTTTAATTTTTATATTTATTTTCGTGTAATGCGATATTACTTTTTATCACACGCACTTTTTTGCGCATATTTGCATCGTTTATATATTTTTTGAAAGAGAATTATAATAGTTATTACCATTAAAATGGTGTTCCAATTTAAATAATATCACTTTCTCTTTTTTCTTTTATTCTTTTTCTTTTCCGATCCCGTCGCGCGAGCCACGCGAAATTAAAGAAATGCCAAACTCACGCACTCATAGCAGTGTAAAAACAGCTGTGGCGAAAGAGAGAGAGACCGCAGTATTTTGTACAATTTCTGCACTGATTAACGCATCCTCGCGCAGCGGGGTCGTTAACACTGATAAATCAAAAGAAAGCGACTCGTTCAAGACTCCTGCTTCATTGAAGCACCGATCGAATTATTTTTACAATGTCACGGTAAAATAGGTACATATAGGATATACACATCGAAAGATGCGTTCCGAGAAATAATTCTGCGAGCGTTAATAATTAAACTCGATCAATATCTCGCGATTGTTAAAAAATTGAGATGAAATAATATCACGATAATTATTTTGAGATAAATATCGTATGCATGTGTTTTTCCAACAATAAACTTTGATTTTCAGTTCACGAAACTGGAGCTCTTAATTTCTATATGTATATTTCAAATTTTTTATTTTTACTAATTTAGTATCAACATTTTCTCTTTGATTGTACTGTTCTCTTTGATTATCAGCAGTATTCATCATATCACTGCATTGCGACGCAGCGTTGGCTTTTGGGGGAGCAAATGATTAACATCAGTACTGAATGAATAACAGTATCGATATCTGGTTACGTTTAAGCATCGGTAGTCAGTGTCTGTAATCTAATTTTCACACACTCGAGAGGAAAACTACATGCGGCAAAACATGTGCGTGCATTTCCACGTACTATGTATGTATGTCGACACGGGTTATCGATTCATAATCATAATCGTGACAGATAAGAGCTACCGCGAGAGAGCTTACTCGTTCGAGGTGTTACGTTATCATGTTACGATAGACTTTTGTTTGCAAACGTCTTCGCGAATTGAAGAAAAATTAATATTTTCTTTGCATGAGAGATTCAAAGTAAGAAGACTAGATTTATATCTTTGGTCTTGTAATTTTGGTATTTAAATTTTTATATAATCTTCATATTTAATATTTAAAATTTTTGAATATGTATAATATATGTAAAGTATATTTGTTTCATAAAAATTCAAATGTACATTCTCAAAAATTATAAATATTAAATATGAAAATTATATAAAAATCACATAAAAATTTGAATATAAAAAGGTTAAAAGATTAAAACGTTAGAAATTATGGAGTTAATCTTTTCGCTTCGAATCTTTTGCGAACGAAATGTATTAATAAAAGAAACCCTAATGCTTTATATATGCACGTATGTGTATATATACATGAAAAAATTGCTTATTTAAAATTCTTTCTTCAAAACATGATATCTGCAGAGAATTAAAATGGATTTTGCAAATGTTAAAAATCACTTTTGCTTTGAATCGTTCATTTATTTACATGTAACAAAAAGTAAATGGTTACGGATGATAACCTCGCAGTGCCCTGTATGCCAGGACAAAACTCCGCGTTCCTATACGTATCACAAAAAATAAAAATTGCGTAACAGCTATCTATTCCGTTGTCATCGGGCCGGACGACTTAAATCGGTTTCCACTGGTTCACGATCTTTTGATTGGCGGCATTCTACAGAGTGATTTTCGATGGGCACCGCCGATGGGCGGTTTTGCCTACAATCCAAACGTGAATACATACGTGTATACCTATACACGGATACACGTGTACATATCGTGATCATTTTTAAAACGTGACGGAGACAGACGGACGAGACTCTCGGGCGAGGAGATAGAGACGTAATGATTGCAATATTCCACTAGTAATTGCTCCAGTCGGCCGCACCGTTGAAACATCATTCGCGCCCACGAGTCGTAGATTTGTTTCCCCCCCGCCCCCCGTTTCTATCTCCGCGCGTGTCGCATATCGTCCGCCCGTGTCGCGTCGCGTCGCGTCGCGTCGCGTCGCATCGCATCGCGTCTGCCCCGAAATGTCATTCTCGCAGGGGATTCGTTTTCTCTCTTTCCTCGATCCCCCAATCTCTATCCGGTGGCGATCCCGTCCCTACCCCGCACCAACCCCCGATCGCGAACCGCGTGCTGTTCTCGATGCCATTCATCGCGGTTCAAAATCGATACGTGCCATTAAATGCTGGCAATGCATTTAAAACGAACGATCGAGTCGAACGGGGGAATACGCACGCGATTAGATTCGCGAAACTGATCCTCGTTAATACCACGTTATAATCCGCAAATCAACTTCCGGCTCGCTATTAAACGCCAGAGATCGAAAATGGCGTAAGTCAAGTATGCTGACATCTGAGATGTTTATGGCTCTCTGGTCTAATTCTATACACGTAACCGGTGCAAAGCACACTAACGATACTCGAAAATATCGACACTCACTTGTATGGCCTCGATAATCGCGAGTCTAACGATGCCGCTTCGCGTAATTTGCACGAAAGTATACGGATGATTATTTAAATATCCGCGCGTTCGCTCTGAATACTCTGAATATTCCCACGATAAATAAATATGTCCTTTTGAATATGATCTGTCGATATTTCTTGGCGATTCTAACGACAGGTACTTTGTCTCGTCATAACGCCATCATTCTTTTTACTTCGCAAGGAACCGATAAGAGAGCGAGCCGCCGCTATCGGCGCTCACGAGCGTGTCGCGCGCGCGCGTGAAAGGAAGCCCTCTGCACAAAAAGCTCACCACGGGGTATTAGTCATTGGTAACCGACCGAAGCTTTTTCGCCGCACGTCGTGCCGTGCCGTGGCGATTCCCGCAGTCGTGACCGTCGCCTCGGCTGATTTATGGCGAGCCATCGTTATTTTCACCTAGGCTAGTCTAGCTAGACTAACCCGCGCCGAGCGCTTCTTCTGGGATGTCCCTTTCCTCCGGCGCTCTTTCTTTCGCCTTTCAGCTTCTTTCTCCCGCGCTTCTTTCTTTCGCACTCTCGCTTCTTCGTTCCTTTCATCATCTTTGGCTCCCTCTTTCTATCCACCCCTCTCTCTCTCTCCGTTTCTTGCTCCCTCTCTCCGATTGGACTTCCTACCTGTTCAGTTCACGTTTAAACGTGGGTGGGAGAGAGGCCGGTCGTTACCACCGGTTAACGATGGCTAGGCGCTACTACCAGACAACTCTTATCCCCCGTCGGAACCTCGTAACCGAGTGATGTTGCGCGAAAAATACCTGACCGAACCGGAATGCCTCCGCGTCGCCGGAAGTCCGGCCGTTACGCGTCAATTTCGCCGAGTAATTGACTCGAACATTCAGATAATATTATTATCCTTGACCGATCCTACAGCTGCCGATCGTTCGCTGCAGCCTTAAATCTATTGACTCTTTCTGACAGATCACAGCGAGTTTACAAATATCTTTGTTCACAAGTACTTATACAGATTCTTAACTCCCCGCCGCGCCGGCAACATAAATTGTAACTCTTTCAACTCTTCCTCGGATAATAGGGAGTTTTCGAGAATTGGAACAAATTTTTTATCAATCCGGATTAAACAGAATCTAAAAAAATTCTGGTATACTTGTTTAAGTCTTAACTACGAATTTTTATCATCACAGAAATCAAACGTATTTTATATATTTAAATTTATTCATAATTAAAATATCGATGATATCTTTAAAAACCCCAGTTTTGTCGGCGAAGCGTAAAATACACGGATCTTCGCACTATAGTTTTTCTCGGATCTGTTGATCTTTAAATTCGCAGTCTCAGATACATGGATTCACAACTTTACAAGCAATAAATCTATATATATATATATCTATTTAGATTCTATGATTTCTAGATTCTAGAAATTTATCATGAATCTACTAAGGTTTCTTACAGTCTTTGAATTAAATCTAAGAGATTTTCAAATTTCAAACAAGCATTTTCAAAATCGATTGCGCACATTATAAAAATTATATATAAACAAAACTTTCAGCTTGCTGTCAACCATGCAGGTCGACCATGGCATAATAGCAATATAATTCTCTCTTCATTATATTATATTACCTATGTTGAGCGATTCGATTATTCCTCGCCATTAATTTAACAAAATTTGCGTTACACCGCGGAGAAACAAAGCGTAAATTATTACCGCGATCAAAATTACCGCGCCGTCATTGCGGTCTGGTTCGTTACGAGCGAGCGATTTGCTCATTCTAAAATTCATCATTTAATTATAATGCGTTACAACCGCTGTCACTCCAACGGTAATCCCGGCTCGCCGCATCAGCTCCTGGATTTCGCGTCGATTGCGCCGATTTGTATCGATCTACATCAACCGACTCATGAATTTCGAGACACATGGTGCACAGGATGTCCAAAACAACTATATTTGGAATATTCTTCTATGTTACACATTCTACAGGAAATTCGCTTTTTTCATAGCGAAAATCTTACTGGAGTAAATTTATTTGTCGCCGGTTTTCATCTTCAACATTAGAAATCTTGATCACTCCAAGTTTAAATGAAATTTTTACTAAATATATTTTATAAAATTTATTTAAAATTAATTAAAGAAGATTATTTATTTTACTTTCTCGAGTTCATTTTACTAGAAGCTTTTATATAACTTTCAGTCTGAATAACTTGACTATCAATATTTCTGTATTAAAGAGACCGATATATTTCTCTTAATATACTATCGTGTATCCATGATTGAAAGGCTATTCGGCGGTTGAAAGGCACCCTGTACGTATTGTTATTATTTCCACGTCTTCTCTTCGTCTCGTTTTCCCTCTCAAATAGATACACCGATGTTCTTTTTCTCAGACGGCAGTCGATAAACTGTTTGGAATGTCGTCGAAGTTGTAACGAAGCGCCATAAAGTTACAACTACGTCTCCGGCGCGAAACTCCTACGAACTTTCAAATACCTCTGTCCAGGTAAAAGTTTAAGGAGCTTTTGTAGTGTATGCGCTCTCTCTCTCTCTCTCTCTCTCTCTCTCTCTCTCTCTTGTTGGCAAGCGTATCCTACGGCGACAAAAACGCAAATAATCCGATGCATGTTCTTTCTCTTTAATGAATCGAGATTTTATATTTTCTTATAAGAAAAATATTGTAGAAAAGGTCACTTTATACACATAGATATATACTTTGTACAAAACTCTTTTTAAAAAGTTTGTTTAAGACACGAAGAAAATTAAATGATCAAATTTTTAAATTAAAATCAAATTACTTTTATTTTAACCTTTTCAAGTCTGAAATTTTTTTAGAAATGGGATATGTATATTGTTTTATTATTTTTAAAGATCGCTACATACAAAATTGAGGTCAAAACATAAAAATTTTAAATAATGGATCAAATATAGTAGATCCAAGAAATAAAAAAGGGGTTGAAGGAAGAGGGGAGAGATAGAAAGAGATAGAAAGAAGAGAGAACCTTTCATAATTACACTGTCACATCATGAATTTTAGAAAAATAGTATCAAATAAATAAAAAGTGATCAATTCTTAAAATCGTTTTTCCTAAAATTGTGACGTGACAGCCACATTTTTGACAACGGATTCTTGTTTAGCAGGCAAAAATACGATGGAAATCATTATTCACATTCGTGTTATAAAAAAAAAGATCAAATTTTATCGGACAGTGAGAACTTTTTAATCTTTCTACGTAAATAATTGTTTTAAGCTTATGATTGCATTGATCACAACATTTTTCAATTAAGGTTTAGATAATTTTCTTTAAAACTAGTTATGAACTGAATAATTTAATAATTACCAAAAAAAGATATGATTTTGTAAAAATTCTGTGTATATATGATACAGACTTGAAAGAGTTAATAACGATTGAATTATGCTAGATTTTGTTTACATTAGATTTATTTTATATGGGGGCTTACAAATTATATTATTAATTTCTTAAGATTAATTTTTATTATTATTTACATTTTTATTTCTAATTAATATAATTCTATCGATTTTTTATCTTTTCTCTGTGATTATCTACCTATGTTATATAAATTCCATGATTTAATAAGTAATTTTGAGAATACAGATAAAAGACAATAAATTGGATAAAATATTATTTGAGAATAAACAATTTTCTCTAGCAATATTTTTTTTTGCCATATAACCAATGTAATTAATAGTCTCGTCGAAAATGTTTTGATAAATTTGAAATTTGATATATTTGCATTTTTCGTTTAACGTATTTTCTATTTTGTAGGAAAGGAAAATATTTTCCACACACGTAATTTTTGGCAGAGACATTTTTTCGAATGCTCGTTCCATTTCTAGCAAAGAACGAAAGTAGCTTTAATTATATGTCGTTTTGTAATTTAATGATTAGCAATTACTTTGCTCGCGCGATTACTACTAGCCATACGAGATGAACAAAGGTATGTTCTTCTGTTTAGCAACCCTGTACCTTCGTTATCTCCGTGACTTCAGCCACGATATATCGTCATTAGCCGTCACGCACCAGCTCGCAATACGCACATGCCCGCTAATTAACGCAGGCCTTACATTTCTTCCAAATAAATATACCCACAGCTTCTAATTAACACGAACGTTCACCCGAAACGAAATATCCCTCTCTAAAGCAATCTACCCCGTCTCGAAATTTACTATCCCCCTCGGTGCTTCTAAATTATTCTAGAATGTGACAATTCTTGCGAAGCGTTCCCCGGCTGTTGTTTCACGACCGTTCGATATACCTAAGTACACTTAAGTGTGCGTAAAAGCCGACCCGAGGAAACAGGATGTCAGGAAATACGGTATTGGATCCGGTATAATGATCGCGGTGCCTCCCACGTAGTCGCTTTATTTTATAATAATCGATTATAAATAACAAAGTGTCATTTCCGTAATGTCAACATTTCTTTAATATCGCTTAAAATGCCAGAGATATAAATACTCGTTGGTACATTACCCTACGAAAAAAAGCTGCTATTAAAGTATGGCTTTGTAAAACCTTTCTCAAGTTTTCCCATAAGCATTATTGATTTGTGCAGTTCCGTTTTCAACAAAGGACATCGCCGCTGCATTCGTGCAATGTGCCAATTACTTTATATATAATAGATTTTTCACGAGACACATTTTATTGCGTATCGACGAGTGACAACGGATTGCACTTCAAATGACACTGCTATAGATAGAAAATTGTCTTATCAAGCTCTTTAATATGGCGTGCATAATATATAATCGTAACTGTTTTTCTTCGGCGTAAATTCGCAAGAAGTCTGTCGGTATTTCCCAAGATTACTCTCCAGCAGCAGTTAATCGCGATAACCCGGTGTATGTGCTTCCTAATAATCGAATAATTGCACGAGTTAATTACTTTTATTTTAAGAAACCAGTACTTACAAGGGGGTGAGTAAATCATGAGGAGTGTAGAGAAGAGAAAATTATTAAATTAACACAAATTATTCTCTCAACTTATTTTTTGTGTCAACAGAATAATTTTTTACAGAATAATATTTAAGAAGCGTAAATTATATTAAAGTGAAAAACTGCTATAAGTAGTTTAGATTCCGTTATTAACGAAAAGAAACGAAAAACAAAAAAAAAATCCACGAGATTTTAAGTATTGTACTATTTATATATTTTTCGGAAGAAATCCTCAGCTTTAACAGATTTTACTTTATATATAAACAGAAGTTTAAGTTGCTTCCTGGTTAGGTGCCACCGACACTGAAATACGCTAGATTGTACAAGCTGTAAAAATGCACGCGTCGTTGCATATCGCCGAGAGAAGCACCGCCGGTATTGTACTCCCGTAATGACTTCGCAGAATGAAAAAAAAAAAAAAGAAAAGAAAAGGAAAAAAAGGAGAAAAATAATTCTCTCACGCTTCTCAGCGTGCGCGCGTGTTCTACCCGTCGTCCGTGCATTCGTGCTGTTTGCGGAAAATCTGCGCGTGTCGATCGTGACGCGCATCTGCGAGTCGCGCGTGCGTGCGGCTGCAGCGATACGGAACGCGTGATTTCGTAAGACGCACTTGACGTAAACCAGGGACGGGCCTAAAATATTTTTAACTGTGTGCCCATACACAACGATTCACATTTCCGATAATATCAATTTAATTTTGTTGCGCTTTGTGTGAGACAATATCTTTATTCTCTCGGAAATATGGATGCACGCACGATGCTTTGTATTTATAATATTACGCAATTAATTAAATCGCCAAAGAGACATGTTTATATGCATTTATAGATTTTTTTCTTAGATCTGTCGATAATATATGTTATGCCAAAATGTATATAGCTAATATTCTATAAAATCATTAAATGTTCTTATATTCTTTATTCTTCAATAATAAAAACATAAAAGTTTAATTGCCTCAAAATTAAAGGATATTACTTACGTTGCTTTCTTAGTTATGTCATGTATAAGATATGCAGTAAACAATTCGTGAAAGATAATATACTTTTTCCATTAAAAATTAATACAATAATTATTTCTATGAAATTTGATTTGACGTTATATTTTTCACAACTTTTAACATTGAACATTTTATATTTTATATACTGAAAGATTAAGATTTTATATCAGTTTTATAGCAGCGCAAAAGCTCTACTTAAGATTACGTGAACAGTAAAACATCCATTATCGAAACGTTTATGTAAAACCTCATAATCAGAACACGAAAAGTATCTTTTGTTAAGAGAAACATTTTTACTTTTTTTTTTTTGTATGGAACATTGTCGGATGCATCGAATGTATGTATTACCGAACGCATACAACCACAACGGTTTATTATGAAACTTTGCGAAATGTCAGACACGATAGAAGAAAATTCGCAAAACGAGCCGCATTCGTTCCTCCCACTCGAGAGGGTTTATAAGCCGACCGATATCTCGGCGTTCGCCAGCGTTATCCGTCCCACGCTCTCGCGCACACACGTATTCGCGAACGCGTATCAATTAACACGCTCCACGACGAATCGTGCGTACAACGTGCGCAATCGCGGACAGCTCTCGGCTATGTATACGCACGTATGAACACGCGCGCGCGCGTCACCCACGCGCCCGCACACACGCGCGCGTTAACGCATGGCCGCGAATTTTTGCCGCACCGCCGCCGCGCCGGTAGCATCGGCTAATTTTACCACGCGGATCGCGCATGCAAGAGGAACGCTGTAATCTCGCAATTTATGTGGCGAAAATGGACCTCCTATCGGTTCGATCAATTCCCTCCCGTTGCGATCTTGCGGTTTCTTCCTAACTTTTCTATATACGTAAAGATCTTTTACGTATAAAAATTAGAAGATGGATTATTTCGAATTCTCTAAATTTGATTAAAGTGAAAATTGTTAGCTTAGAATTGTATACAGAGTAATTGAGAATGTAAATGAGTGAGAATATATGGTAAATAGGATATAATTTCCATTTTTAATATCTACAATTCTAAAATATACGTTCTGTTATATAAAAGATAATAATAAATGTAGATAATAATTGCATTAATTAACACATTAAGATTTGATATATACAAATCTAATTTAAAAGCTTGGTATTTTAAAACAGTATTTTGATTGTAAACAAGAAATTATGAGACGAGGCAGCCAACAAAGTGTTATATATTATTCGATACCTTGCCAAGTTTAAGATTGAGAAAAATTATTTATGTCAAAGTATAATCGCAAAGGTAATATAAATTCCATTTAAATCTTGTCGGCAATCAATTGCAATTAAATTGTTATTTTTTTTGTATTATTAATTTTATTATTTTAATATTAATTTTAGAGGTTTATAACTACAAATCTGATTAAATTTGATATTCATAATATAAAAATCGTTGATATAATTTGATAAATTGCTTTTGTAATTAAAAGTATATTTTCATGTAAAAATTATTATTTTCTAATCCTGCAAGATATATTTGATAATTTGCGTATATTTTATTTGTTAAAAGATCAGATAATCCTATCTTTTCGCCGAATCATAGTGTAAAATTTAATTTTATGCAATGTGTCGAGACAATGCGATAAGACCTGCATAATTCTACTGTTGCTCTATGTCTGTTTCAAAGACAAATTTACATTGGACGCGAATAAAAACACGAACGATCATTCGCGATGCTCTCGCGTCGCGAACTACGCGTGTATTATTGTTCGTAAACGGATTGACCCAAAGAAAACCTCTGAAATGACATAAATAACGGCGGCGTGTGGGCCGTATTGACTTACGTAACAATACGCGCTGCCGCGAACCTCCGCAGAAAAATCACGCAGGAAAATTAAGTACACGCAGCACAGAAAGGAAACAATCACGCCTATAGCACAGTTGTTAAAAATCTAGAAATCGCCTGGGAACCGGAGAAAGTCGAGAAATGTTCTAATCTGTCTACGTCATAATTTAATAGAATGTCAGTCGCATGGTTATCAGTGAGTTTTTTAATGAAATTTACAGATAGAAAAATATCATATGCGAATGACTTGTGACATTTTGTGTATCTTTCTGTACAGTTTATCTAAAACTCTCTTTCTAAAACTGGAAATAATCTTTAATAACTTTACTTTAAATATTGTAATATATAAATTTATTTTTCTTTTTTTTAATTATTTTAAAACGCACGTTTCTAAACTAGTCGTTAAAAATTGTTTCAACTTGAAAAAACGTAATAAAGTATTTAGATTCTTCAACAACAAAAGAAACTTTCAATAGTCGTCCGATATGAACGTCGACATCGGTGACGAAACGGTTGCCACTGGCAAGGCGCCGAGTGTCTGACAGATAAACATCATATATCTTTACATCTTGATTTTAATTTTTATATTGATAATGTATAATTATAAATATATAAAAAGGTTATCAGATGAAGAGGATTTTTTTTGCAATAAGCCATCAAATTATTTCGCTAAAGTGTCTCGCGATTTATATCTGTCAATTACTTTCGATCAATCATATGGTTCTCAAATGTATATATACAAAAGTGATATGTTAGAGGATAAATAGATTGAAATATTTTGTTGTACATGTACTGAAAGTTTTAATAGTATCGCACAAAGTTTCATCAAGGTTTTCATATAAGTATGACTATAAATATCAAGAGTTGAATAAAAGATTATTTTCCAACTATAACTAGTAATAAGATTATCAGATGTCTTCATTTTCTGGGAACAATCTCTAAATTTTTATTTGTGCTATAGTAATTTTTACCTTTCGTAATCTAGGTCTTTTTTGGTACAAGTGAAATTTCACTTTCAAATGCTTCCTCATTTTTGTTCAAATTTCAATTTTAATTAAATAATGGTTTTAATATCTAAGTTTAAAAACTAAAGATGTGTGTGTGTGTGTGTGTGTATTGAAAAATAATTTTGAATTTTTTAATATTTTTTTGAAAGTCTAGAACAGTAAAAAAAATTTAGGTTAAACAAAAAAAATCCAGACAGACGGAGAGATTAAAAGTATGATTGCAGACGGAGGGTTAATAGTAAATTTCGGTTTATTTATAGTCTAACTTATCAAATAGAATAAAACAATATACGAAATAACATTAGTTTTACATATGAATTACCTTTATTTAAAAAAAGTAAAGACCTGACTCCGAATTCAGTAAAAAAAAATTTGATAATCCTAAATTAGTTGCATATAATGAAACTAATGGAATGAAGTAGAATAATAGAAATAATGACAAGAAATAAGGATGTAAATAAATGATAAATAGCGGAGAGATGGATTTTAATCCTTTAAGGCCGCAGCTTTTTAACAAAATAATTTCTAGATCTTGCTTTCTAAGGGTTTTTCTGATAATTGAATTCGATTCTGATCTCAAAATGGTAAAATTTAAATTTTTTAAAAATAATTTGATTATCATATGAAACTCGGTTTCAGGAGATTCTTGACACTCTGAGTTTGAATTAGCTTGAAAATATCGAATTTCAAAAGTAACCTCTATGAAGGAGGAGCTAGTGTCAGAGAGCTCATAATCATAGTTTGAAAGTCAGTTTGGAAAGCAGTACTAACTGTTTCTGTAACACTGATGAGCTTCAAATAAAGCGAAACTGGAAACTTGATGTTATATATATATATATA